>NC_134357.1:94103360-94346250 GCF_048569485.1 Anomaloglossus baeobatrachus
CGTGCAGGAGGGGGGCGGAGCGAGCTGAGCGGGGAAGTGTCGGCTTCCTGCACACGTAATTAAGATAAATATCGGGTTACTAACCAAAGCGCTTTGCTTGGATACCCGATGTTTATCTTGGTTACCAGCTTACCGCAGGCTGCCAGCGATGGCTCCCTCCACATTGTGGCTGTAAAAAGCCCTGCTTTTGCTGCTAGAACCATTCTTGAATGTAACTCGAACTGTCGAGCTTTTGGCAAAAAGCTCGAGTTCTAGTTCGATCTAGAACACCCCCCAAAATCACTCGAACCGCGAACTGGAGAACCGCGAACCGCGCTCAAGACCACTTACGACATGGACTCTGCTGCTATGGACCCGGGGAGAGTGGGTGCAGATTCATTGCACCCACACTCCTTGCATGGAGGATATGCAGTGCACTCCAAGAAAATTGGTCTACGTTCCCTGAGCGTGTCCCCCAATATTCTAGACAGTCCAGAGTCATCGTGGGACCCCCTTATTTTTTTTCCTTACAATTAGAGGTGAGCGAACCAGCCGCGGTTCGGCTCGAGCTCGGTTCACCAAACCGAGGTCCTGTTCGAGTTCGGTTCTGCGAACGTTCGACGAACCGAACTCGAACCAATAGGAAAGAATGGGAGGCAATCACAAACACATAAAAACGCATTATAAATGTACACATACAGTTAATAAACATTGCCATAACACTTACCGGTGCCCGCGATGCGTCCTGCACTCTGTCTCCTGTCACTATTCCTTCCGATGATCGCTGCGTCCTCCCGATAACCAGCACTGACAGGACCTTCCGTGACGTCGTCAAAATAGCCATGTGACCAGTCACGTGGCTATTATCTCATTGGCTACAGACTGGTCACATGGCTTTGACGTCATATCCTGTCCTAGGTCCTGTCATTGCACTCTCCGATACACGGTGCACGTTTGTGTATCGCCGTGTACCGACGACATGCTCTAGCACACGGTCGACTCCCCGTTCCGTTAGGGACTGGCTGACACAGCCGGTCATTAATGGAGATCACCGTTGCCATAGCAATGCAGTTAGCGGTGACGTCACCGCTAACCGCGGCTCCGGGAATCACATGATCGAAGCACCGTTGCTATGGTAACGCGTCTGTCAGCGTTACCACTGTTACCGCTAACAGCCAGCAGCACTGATCACTCACGGAGTGAAGGCTGCACGCTGCTTCCCGTGCAGCCTTCACGGAGTAAAGGCTGCACGGGAAGCAGCGTCTTCCCCCATGCAGCAGTGATGGAGCAGAGCTGCATTTGTTGAACGAGAAAGACAGAAGACCGTGGATCGTGGAGGGCTGACAGTGAGTAAAAAACATGGAGTCTCTAATGTGTCTGTGTATTTATTTCTATTAAAGTATTTTTTCTCTGTGTGGTGTCTTTTTTTAACCCTTTAATGGAGATTCTTAATGGCCGGGTCAAACGTGCCTGACATTAAGAATCTCTGGCTTAATACTAGCTAGTACCACAAAGATAGTATTAACTCATTATTACCCAGCAAGCCACCAGGCTTCAGGGCTGTTGGAAGAGTTGGATACAGCGCCAGATGATGGCGCTTCTATGAAAGCGCCATTTTCTGGGGCGGCTGCAGACTGCAAATCGCAGCAGAGGCACCCAGAAACCTCGGGCTAACCTGTGCTGTGGATTCCAATCCCCAGCTTCCTAGTTGTACCTGGCTGGACACAAAAATGGGGCGAAGCCCACGTCATTTGGAACCTGGCTGGAACCAAAAATAAAGGGAAGCCCTTTTTTTATTATTTCATGAATTTCATGAAATAATTAGAAAAAAAATGACGTAGGCTTCGCCCCATTTTTGTGTCCAACCAGGTACAACTAGGCAGCTGGGGATTGGAATCTGCAGCACAGGTTGGCCTGAGCTTTCTGGGCCCCACTGCTGTGAATTGCAGTCTGCAGCTGCCTCAGAAAATGGCACTTTCATAGAAGCGCCATCTTCTGGCGCTGTATCCAACTCTTCCAGCACCTGCCTGCTATACCTGGCTAGTATACAAAAATATGGCGAAGCTCAAGTTTTTTGGCAAAAAAAATAAAAAATGCTTCCCTGGATTTTCCATTGCCAGTGAAGGTAACACCAAGCAGTGGGGGTTAGAAGCCAGTAGCTGCTTGGATTACCCTTAGCTAGCAATACAAAAAATGCAGCGGGAGTCCATATATATTTTTTTTAATTATTTATTTAAATAACTAAAAACAAAATGGGCTTCTCTGTATTTTGATTGCCGGACATCACAGTGCTGTAAAAATAAATCTTTAAAAAAAATGACGTAGCGCTCCACGGTATTTTTGATTCTCAGCGCAGATAAAGCAGACAGCTATGGGTTGCCACCCCCATCTGCCTGCCGTTACCTTGGTTGGCAATCAAAATACAGGGAAGCCCATTAATTTTTTCCATTTAAAAAATAGTTAAAAAAAAATGACGTTGGGTCCCCCCATTTTTGATAGCCAGCTAGGGTAAAGCAGACGGCTGTAGACTGAAAACCACAGCTGGCAGCTTTACTGTGGTTGGGGATCCAATGTAAAGGTCTCCCCAGGGTCTTTTTTTATAATTTTTTTATAAATATTAATAATTACACAAAAAAAGTAGGGTCCCCCCCAAATTGGATCACCAGCCAAGGTAAAGCGGACAGCTGTGGTCTGGTATTCTCAGGGTGGGAAGGTCCATAGTTATTGGGCCTTCACAGCCTAAAAATAGCAGGCCGCAGGCCTCCCAGACGTGGTGCATCCACTAGATGCGCCAATCCTGGCGCTTCACCCCAGCTCATCCCGTGCCCTGTCGCAACAAAAAAAATCGACAAAAGAAATTTATTTGAAAAAACATTCCCCAAAACATTCCCTCTTTCACCAATTTATTGTAAGAAAAAAAATAAAGGGGTCCCACGACGACTCGGACCGTATAGAATATGGGGGGAGATACTCAGGGAACGTATCCCCCATTTTCTAGGAGTGCAGACCCTTCATGTGAGGAGTGTGGGTGCAATGAATCTGCACTCACTCTCCCCGGGTCCACAGCAGCAGAGTCCATGTCGTAATGGTTGCTACCAAAGCTGCAATGCCATGCTCATGAGGTAAGGGCATGCCTAATCAGGAGAACTATTCTACATTTCCAACTATTGGTATTTGCTGATATTATTGCTATTCCACCTACTATATATTGGGGATAGGATCTTGGAGATGGAATACCCCTTTAAGTCCAGTTATCCAGCTGAATGAATACTTAACAACAGAGCTCGCTATTTAGATGTGTTTTCTTGTGGCGTATAATGGACACTCATGTTTGGTAGTCGTTCAGCAGGGAAACTATAAAAGCAAATCCCTCCATTTGGAAATGTAGTATATAGCTCTCCTGATCAATTATGTTCCTTACCTCATGAGCAGGGCATTGCAGTAATAATAATAATTTATTCATTTATATAGCGTTATTAATTCCATAGCGCTGTATGTCTTTGGAGTGTGGGAGGAAACCGGAGTACCCAGAGGAAACCCACACAAACACGGGGAGAACATACAAACTCTTTGCAGATGGTGTCCTTGGTGGAAATTGAACCCATCACAGCGCTGCAAGACTGTAGTGCTAACCACTGAGCCACCGTGCCGCCCATTTAGCTTACAGATGCATAACCACCACTCACTGTGTGAACACAGGAAGCTGAGCTGACAGCCGCTCTGTGCATGCGGCAGTGTCTATTGTGAAGGAGAGGGCCGTGGGGGGTGATCAACGCTGCACAGGTACCGTGGGACACCGGAGAACACCGGTGGATTTATAGGGGGTGACCTGGCAGGGCCTGGGGAGGAGTTTTCTGTCGCATGTGTCATTTACTGTCATTTACTGTAACTTGATCATCGTTATACGGTGTATACCTGTGATCACGTGAGCGGGGACCGGAAAAACCGTCCTGAATCATGATCTCCAGGGTCTCAGCTTGCCCTGAAACCCCGGAGATTTTCTGACGCTGGGGGGCGCTATTCACTTATTTCTGACTGCTGTTTATAAACGGCAGATCAGAATAAGGCTACATTAACACGACTGATCCATTTTTGTGGTCTGTAAAAAACAGTCCATTTTTTTTCACGGGTGCATCCGTGTGGCATTCATTTCCGTTCTGTAGACGGTCCGTATGTCATCTGTTTGTCATCCGTGTGCCTTCCGTTTTTTTTGTGTACTGCAAAAAAACTGAAGGAGGGAAAATACATAAATTTACCCAGGATCCATAGCTTCAACCTACATGAGACGGTCACATGTTCACTCCAGTGCCATTTTCTACTGCTTTTCACAGCGTAGAGCGCTCTGGTGATTTTCTTGTGCTTATACACTTCATATAAGTCTTTTCTGTCATTATAATGGCAGAAAGACACATAATGTCCCACTCTCCTGCATTTTGTAATTTTGCACCCTTTGGTGCCTTTCATGTGGCACTAAGGGGTGTTTAACTTTGTATTTAGCAAAAAAAATGAAAAAAAAAATGACATAGGGTTCCCCCTATTTTTGTAGTCAGCTAGGGTAAAGCAGACGGCTGCAGCCTGCAGACCACAGCTGGCAGCTTCACCTTGGCTGGTAATCCAAAACTGAGGGCACCCCACACTGTTTATTTAAATTAAATAAATAATTAAAAAAAAAACACATAGGGGTCCCCCCAAAATTGCAAAATTGGATCACCAGCCAAGATAAAGCAGACAGCTGGGGTCTGATATTCTCAGACTAGGGAGGTCCATGGTTATTGGACTCCCCCCAGCCTAAAAATAGCAGGCCGCAGCCGCCCCAGAAGTGGCGTATCCATTAGATGCCCCAATCCTGGTGCTTCGCCCCAGCTCATCCCATGCCCTGGTGCGGTGGCAAACGGGGTAATATATGGGGTTAATACCAGATGTGTAATGTCACCTGGCATCAAGCCCTGGGGTTGGTGAGGTCAGGCGTCTATCAGATACCCGACATCCCCAACCCAGTCAGTAATAAAAAAAAATAGATGACAAACACATTTTTATTTGAAAAAATACTCCCCAATACATTCCCTCTTTAACCAATTTATTAGAAAGAAAAACAAATCCAGGTCTGGTGTAATCCAAGGGGTTGCCATGATGATCCACACTGTCCCAGTCAATGAAGAGCAGGATGTTCCCCATTGGTTGGGAGAGCAGTGCAGTGACCAGAGCTAACATCAATAGGTCAGCCCAGGTCACTGCAGGGGATGACAAGTGCTGCTGTCAGCGAGGTACATTACCTGCGCTGATCTCTTGCACTGCTGACAGCACCTGTTACTGAGTTCAATGACCTTCACAGCCAAGTATCGCGAGAGGCCCGTGACGTCACCGCTAGTCAGTCTCGGGTCGGAAGCGAGAGAAGGTGATGTGACAAGCGGCGACCATGGAGGACAGTGACAGCGCTGAGGTCGGGACTTCATCACTGCAGGTAAGCCGAGCGGGACCATGTGTGCAGAGTGCCAGGTGGGCGGAGCCTAGCGGGGTAATGTGTGCAGAGTGCCGGGTGTGCAGAGTGCCAGGTGGGCGGAGCCTAGCGGGGTAATGTGTGCAGAGTGCAAGTGGGCGGAGCCTAGTGGGTCCATGTGTGCAGATTTCCAGGTGGGCGGAGTGCCAGGTGGGCGCAGCCTTGCAGGGCCATGTGTGCAGAGTGTCAGGTGCGCAGAGTGCCAGGTGGGCGGAGCCTAGCGGGGAAATGTGTGCAGAGTGTCAGGTGGGCGGAGCCTAGTGGGTCCATGTGTGCAGATTTCCAGGTGGGCGGAGCCTAGCGGGACGATGTATGCAGAGTTCCAGGTGGGCGGAGCCTAGCGGGCCCATGTGTGCATTGTGCCAGGTGGGCGGAGCCTAGCGGGGTAATTTGTGCAGAGTTCCAGGTGGGCGGAGCCTAGCGGGACCATGTGTGCAGAGTGCCAGGTGAGCGGAGCCTAGCAGGGTAATGTGTGCAGTGTCAGGTGGGCGGAGCCTAGCGGGACCATGTGTGCAGAGTGCCAGGTGGGCGGAGCCATCTGTGCTGGCAGAGTGTGAAGTGGGTGGACCCTAGCGGGGTCATGTGGCACTGAGGACGTCAGTGTCGTGGACTGCATGGCTGGGGACAGGTGAGTGTGAGTGTGTGTGTATGTATGTGTACATGCCGCGTGCAGGAGGGGGCGGAGCGAGCTGAGCGGGGAAGTGTCGGCTTCCTGCACACGTAACTAGGATAAATATCGAGTTACTAACCAAAGCACTTTGCTTGGATACCCGATGTTTATCTTAGTTTCCAGCTTCTGGCAGGCTGCCAGCGATGGCTCCTGCACATTGTAGCTGCAAAAAGCCCTGCTTTTTGCTGCTAGAACCGTTCTCGAACGTAACTAGAACTATCGAACTTTAGCAAAAAGCTCGAGTTCTAGTTCGATCTAGAACACCCCCCAAAATCACTCGAACCGCGAACTGGAGAACCGCGAACCGTGAACCGCGCTCAACTTTACTTACAATAAGTTGGTGAAAGAGGGAATGTTTTGGGGAGTGTTTTTTCAAATAAATTTTTTTTTGTCTATTTTTTTTGTTAGTACTGACAGTTTGTGATGTCGGGTATCTGATAGACGCCATGACATTACAAACTGCTGGGCTTGATGTCAGGTGACCTTACAGCTAGTATCAACCCCATTTATTACTCCGTTTACCACCGCACCAGGGCACGGGATGAGCTGGGGTGAAGTGCCAGGATTGGCGCATCTAGTGGATGCGCCACTTCTGGGGTGGCTGCGGCCTGCTATTTTTAGGCTGTGAAGGGCCAATAACTATGGACCTTCCCACCCTGAGAATACCAGACCACAGCTGTCCGCTTTACCTTGGCTGGTGATCCAATTTGGGGGGAACCCTACTTTTTTTTTGTATTTATTGATATTTATTAAAAAATTATAAAAAAAGAGCCTGGGGTGACCTCTACATTGGATCCCCAACCACGGTAAAGCTGCCAGCTGTGGCTTTCAGGCTACAGCCTTCTGCTTTACCCTAGCTGGCTATCAAAAATGGGGGGACCCAATGTAATTTTTTTCTAATTTTTTTTTTAAATAAAAAAAATTAATGGGCCTCCCTGTATTTTGATTGCAAGCCAAGGTAACGCCAGGCAGATGGGAGTGGCAACCCGTAGCTGTCTGCTTTATCTGCGCTGAGAATCAAAAATACCGCAGAGCGCTACGTCATTTTTTTTAAAGATTTATTTTTACAGCACTGTGATGTCAGGCAATCAAAATACAGGGAAGCCCTTTTTGTTTTTAGTTATTTAAATAAATAATTAAAAAAAATATATATGGGCTCCCGCTGCATTTTTTTGTATTGCTAGATAAGGGCAATCCAAGCAGCTACTGGCTGCTAACCGCCACTGCTTGGTGTTACCTTCACTGGCAATGGAAAATCCAAGCATTTTTTATTTTTTTTGCCACAAAAACTACAAAAAAAATTATGTGGGCTTCGCCATATTTTTGTATGATAGCCAGGTACAGCAGGCAGGTACGGCTGCCCCCAGCTGCCTATTTGTATCCGGCTAGGAACTTAAAATATAGGGAAGCCCTTTTTTTAATTATTTCATGAAATAATTAAAAGAAAAAACGACGTGGGCTTCGCCCCATTTTTGTGTCCAGCCGGGTACAACTAGGCAGCTGTAGATTGGAATCCGCAGCACAGGTTGGCTTGAGCTTTCTGGGCCCCTCTGCTGCGAATTGCAGTCCGCAGCCGCCCCAGAAAATGGAGCTTTCATAGAAGAGCCATCATCTGGAGCTGTGTCCAACTCTTCCAGCAGCCCTGAAGCCGGGTAGCTTGCTGGGTAATCATGAGTTAATACTAGCTTTGTTTTACTAGCTAGTATTAAGTCAGAGATTCTTAATGTCTGGCAAGTTTGACCCAGCCATTAAGAATCTCAAAAAAAAGGTTAAAAAAAAGACACCACACATAGAAAAAATATTTTAATAGGAATAAATACACAGACACACTTAGAGACTGCATGTTTATTAATCCCTCTTATCCCTCCATGATCCATGCTCTTCTGTCTTTCTCCTTCAGACCATGCAGCTCTGCTACATGAGCAGCACAGCATGGGAGAAAGACGCTGCTGCTCCCCGTGCAGTCTTCACTCCGTGAGTGATCAGTGCTGCTGGCTTTTAGTGGAACGTTACCGCTGACAGACGGGTTGACATAGCAACGGTGCTCCAATCATGTGATTACCGGTGCTCTCCGTTATTGACCGACTGTGTCAGCCGGTCCCTAATGGAACAGGGAAGCAGAACGGGAGTCGACCGTGTGCCAGAGCATCTAGCCGATACACGGTGATACACAAACGTGCACCGTGTACCGGAGAGTGCAATGACAGGACCTAGGACAGGACATGACGTTAAAGCCATGTGACCAGTCTGTAGCCAATGAGATAATGGACTCGTGACTGGTCACATGGCTATTTTGACATCACAATAGGTCTTGCATCACTGCTGATTACCGGGAGGACGCAGCGATTACCGATGGAAAACCACCGGGAGTCAGAGTGCAGGACGGATCGCGGGGACAGGTAAGTGATATGGCAATGTTTATTAACTGTATGTGTACATTTATAATGTGTTTTTATGTGTTTGTGATTGCCTCCCATTGTTTCCTATGGGGTTCGAGTGGTTCGCCGAACCGAACTCAAACGGGACCTCCGTTCGGCGAACCAAGCTCGAGCCGAACCGCGACCGGTTCGCTCATCTCTACTGAAGACACGTTCACAGACAACGCTGGCTGCGGGACACGACAAGATCTCCAAGGCGTAAGTGGCGAGCTCAGGCAATTTTTCAAGATTTGAAGCCCAAAATGGGCAAGGCTCCAGTTGCAAAGTCATGGCATCGATGTTCATTTGGAGATACTCCTGTATCATCCTCTCCAGCCGTTGACTATGTGTCAGACTTGTTGTCTCTGGTGGCCTTGCAAAGGATGGTCTAAAAAAATTGTGAAACGATTCAATAAAATTGCTGTTACCAGCACCAGATACGGTGCTGCTGGTATGGTTACACTGTTGATGACAAGACAGTCCCAAGTTTGTCAAGTTACAACTGGGAGATTCACTCTGTGCACCACGGGTGTTTGGTGGAAGAGCCGAGCTAAGATTGAGTAACAGCTTCTGCTGATACTCCTGCATACGTGAGTCCCTTTCTATGGCTGGAATTGTTTCACAAAATTTGGATTTGTACCGGGAATCTAATAGTGTGGCAACCCAGTAGTTATCATTACTTTTAATTTTGACAATACGAGGGTCATGTTGTAGGTAGTGCAGCAAGAAGGCGCTCATGTGTCTTCCGCATCCATGCGAACCAAGTCCTCACTGTGTTTGTTGCATAGAGGTACTAACCGTGCTTTCTTCCTTTCACATCTCCCCCCAACCTCGTTCAACCGAAATTTGACCAAGGTCTCCATCATCTACTGGGTCTTCCATAGCAATCGAGAGTTCGTCCTCCATTTCTTCCTGGTCTCCTGCACCTTCCTCAAAATTTTGACTGCTACCATGTGCCTTTGTTAATCCCTCTCCACTACCGTCCCATGCCTGCCGCCTTGGTGATGATGAACGTCTGGACCTTGTAGATGTTGGTATCCCTTCTGCATATGAATCCTCCTGTACTTCCTCCCCTTCCTCTTGTCCTACCCCCTGACTCCGAATAGTGTTTAGCGTTTGCTCCAGCATGTAAATGACTGGAATTGTCATGCTGATAATGGCATTGTCAGCGCTAAACATATTCGTCGCCATGTCGAAACTGTGCAGAAGGGTGCATAAGTCCTTGATCTGAGACCACTCCATCAGCGTTATCTGCCCCACCTCTGCATCTCGTTGGCCCAGGATATACGTCATAACGTATTACACCAGGGCTCGGCGGTGCTGCCAAAGTCGATGCAAGTTTCTCAGCTGCGGCGGTTGAACGGCGGAAGTGAGCAGACAGTTTCGTGCCCTGTTCAGAAGGCCATCTAGGCCAGGATAGTGTGTTAAAAATTGCTGGACAACAAGGTTCAACACATGAGCCATACAAGGCACATGTGTCACCTTGCCCAGGCGTAGGGCCGCACCCATATTTGCAGCATTGTCGCACACGGCCTTACCAGGCTGCAGGTTGAGTGGAGACAACCATTTACCAAACTCAGTCTCCAGAGCTGCCCACAACTCATCCGCTGTGTGACTCTTATTTCCAAGATATTTCAAGATAAAGACCGCCTGATGCGGTTGCGCTCTGTTGCCAGCATAGTAATGAGGGGTGCGTGGTTCCTTCTGCGCAGTAACAACGCTGGTGGCCTGACCAGGCAGGCTTGGGGCGGAGGTGGAGGACCCAGATGAGGTGGAGGAGGCAGAAGCAGTGGACGAACTTCAACATACAGAGGATTGACGCACAAGTCGTGGGGACGACAAGACTTGTTGAGCAGACCCTTCTCCATCTATCACCATAGTTACCCAGTGCCCAGTCAGCGACATGTAATGCCCCTGTCCATTCTTACTGGTCCAAATATCGGTGGTGAAATGCACGCGGTCACACACAGAGATTCTCAAGGAAGCGGTGATGTTGTGTGCATGCTGGTGTAGCGCAGACACACCTTTCTTGGAGAAGTAGTGGCGACTGAGCATCTGGTACTGGGGCACTGTGACGAACATAAGGTCTCGAAAATCCTCTGTGTCCACCAGGCGGAAAGGCAGCATTTCGGTAGCCAAGAGCTTACAGAGGGATAAAGTTAACCTCTTAGCTTTGTCATGGCTCGGAAGAAATGGCCTTTTATTTGTCCATGTCTGAGGGACCGAGATCTGGCTGCTGTGTGGACATGGTGGTGAGTAGAGTTGAGCGCGGTTCGCGGTTTGAGGTTCTCCAGTTCTAGGCTCGAGTGATTTAGCGGCCTGTACTAGATCGAACTAGAACTTGTTAGGGCCAGGTGGACGGGCAGACCCAGGAGGTGGATCCACTGGGCCGAACTCCTTGATGAAGGTAAGGGGTCCGGTAGCCGGAGCACTACGGGTAGCAGCACAGTCCGTGCACAAGAGTAGAATGGAGAAGTCCCTGGGACCACGGAGTCACTGAGGGTAGTCCGGGTGACGGAGCTCAGGTTCGGAAGCCGAGATGTTATCAGGCGGAGTCCGGAACCGATGGAGCGAGAGGACGGGTCACCACAGGGATCAGAGGTGGAACGGACTATCAGGATGGCAGATAGACAGCGTTCGGGGTTCGGGATTCGGCAGGACCGGATGGCGAAGGCAGGATCGGCTCTAGAAGAGAGAGAGGTGAGTATATCACAGGAACACAAGGAGACCTGACTCCTAGCTTGGGAAACACGAAGAACAGGCCCCGCCCACTTGGACACTAACCCCTTTATACCCTGTACCTGTGTGCTCCATTTCCTGTCAGTGGACGCTGGCCCTTTAAGAAAGGGTCAATGACCGTGCGCGCGCCCTAATGCGCATGCGCGAGGCCCGGGTGCCAGAAGCCAGGGCAGGGAGCGGTGAGGAGGAAGCAGGAGAGCCGGGCTGGGGCTGAGAAGCCGACGGGCGCCGGGAGCGGGGACCAGGACGCCTGGGAACCGCAGGCAATGGAGGCTGGAGACCGGGGAGCGGCGGACGCCGGGCAGAGGAACCGGGGAGCGAAGCAGGGAAGCCGGGGAGCGTGGCAGGTGAGCCGGGGAGCAGAGCAGGGGACCCGGGGAGCGTGACAGAACTCGAGCTTTTTGCAAAAGCTCGATAGTTCTAGAAACGTTCGAGAACGGTTCTAGCAGCAAAAAAACAGCTAATTCCTAGCTGGCTTTCCGCTGTAATAGTGTAAGTCACTCTGTGACTCACACTATTATGACATTTCAGTGTATAGTGTGCGGAAACAGCGCCTTCAGATCACTGCTGTTTGTATAATGGCGATCGCCATTTTTTTTTTTTTCCTTGTCTTCCTTCCCTAAGCACGCGCGTCTTGTGGGGCGGGCCAGCATGTCAGCCAATCCCAGACACACACACAGCTAAGTGGACTTTTAGCCAGAGAAGCAACGGCATGTGTGATAGGATGTCCATGTCACATGTCCCTGCATTATAAAAACGAGTATCTGCCCGTCCGGACGCCATTATCTCTTCTGCGTCCTTGGTGTCAGACATCACTGTCGCAGCTCCGTCCTTTGTCCTATCGCCGATACAGCTGTATGCATTCCATACACAGCGCTAGACAGCTTAGGGAGAGCACTTTCTATCAGTCCTTTTAAGGGCTCAAACCGGCAGGGTCAGAGCCATACGTGACAGGTCCTGAAAACAGAGACAGCGTCTGTGTAGCCAAGGTCAGGGATTTCGTCGCTGCATTTCCCCATTAGGAGGGAAAAGAAAGGCAGGCTTCCATTACTCTACCCAGAGCCCCACAATCCTGGCACTGTACCCTCCTGTCCTCTGCACACTCCAACTCTTTTTTACTAAGCCATTATACTAGCAAACAGTCAGTGTACCTAGTGGCATCCTAAACGTGGCTATTGGACTTTTGTGTAGTCACAATAGTGGAAAGATATTTGCAGCACGTCTGCCTGCATTGCACACTCCAACTCTTTTTAACTAAGCCATTATACTAGCAAACAGTCAGTGTACCTAGTGGCATCCTAAACATGGCTATTGTACTTTTGTGTAGTCACAATAGTGGAAAGATATTTGCAGCATGTCTGCCTGCATTGCACACTCAAACTCTTTTTAAATAAGCCATTATACTAGCAAACAGTCAGTGTACCTAGTGGCATCCTAAACGTGGCTATTTTACTTTTGTGTAGTCAAACTAGTGGAAAGATATTTGCAGCATGTCTGCCTGCATTGCACACTCAAACTCATTATAACTAAGCCATTATACTAGCAAACAGTCAGTGTACCTAGTGGCATCCTAAACGTGACTATTGTACTTTTGTGTAGTCACACTAGTGGAAAGATATTTGCAGCACCTCTGCCTGCATTGCACACTCAAACTCTTTCTAACTAAGCCATTATACTAGCAAACAGTCAGTGTACCTAGTGGCATCCTAAACGTGGCTATTGTACTTTTGTGTAGTCACACTAGTGGAAAGATATTTGCAGCACCTCTGCCTGCATTGCACACTCAAACTCTTTCTAACTAAGCCATTATACTAGCAAACAGTCAGTGTACCTAGTGGCATCCTAAACGTGGCTATTGTACTTTTGTGTAGTCAAACTAGTGGAAAGATATTTGCATCATGTCTGCCTGCATTGCACACTCAAACTCTTTTTAACTAAGCCATTATACTAGCAAACAGTCAGTGTACCTAGTGGCATCCTAAACGTGGCTATTGTACTTTTGTGTAGTCACACTAGTGGAAAGATATTTGCAGCACGTCTGCCTGCATTGCACACTCAAACTCTTTCTAACTAAGCCATTATACTAGCAAACAGTCAGTGTACCTAGTGGCATCCTAAACGTGGCTATTGTACTTTTGTGTAGTCACACTAGTGGAAAGATATTTGCAGCACCTCTGCCTGCATTGCACACTCAAACTCTTTCTAACTAAGCCATTATACTAGCAAACAGTCAGTGTACCTAGTGGCATCCTAAACGTGGCTATTGTACTTTTGTGTAGTCAAACTAGTGGAAAGATATTTGCATCATGTCTGCCTGCATTGCACACTCAAACTCTTTTTAACTAAGCCATTATACTAGCAAACAGTCAGTGTACCTAGTGGCATCCTAAACGTGGCTATTGTACTTTTGTGTAGTCACACTAGTGGAAAGATATTTGCAGCACGTCTGCCTGCATTGCACACTCAAACTCTTTTTAACTAAGCCATTATACTAGCAAACAGTCAGTGTACCTAGTGGCATCCTAAACGTAGCTATTGTACTTTTGTGTCGTCAAACTAGTGGAAAGATATTTGCAGCATGTCTGCCTGCATTGCACACTTCAATTCTTTTTAACTAAGCCATTATACTAGCAAACAGTCAGTGTACCTAGTGGCATCCTAAACGTGGCTATTGGACTTTTGTGTAGTCACACTAGTGCAAAGATATTTGCAGCACGTCTGCCTGCATTGCACACTCAAACTTTTTTTAACTAAGCCATTATACTAGCAAACAGTCAGTGTACCTAGTGGCATCCTAAGCGTGGCTATTCTACTTCTGTATAGTCCCACTAGTGCAAAGATATTTGCAGCACCTCTGCCTGCATTGCACACTCAAACTCATTGTTACTAAGCCATTATACTAGCAAACAGTCAGTGAACCTAGTGGCATCCTAAACGTGGCTATTGGACTTTTGTGTAGTCACACTAGTGCAAAGATATTTGCAGCACGTCTGTTACGGGGGGCTGTCTGATAATAACCGAAAGGAGTATCAGACAGTCAGGGTCCACCGTGCAAAGACTTTGCTGCAGACTATGGCAGAGTGCAATACCTCTGTTAACTCACAGAAGGATATAATATGTAAGTAAAGCAATTCCTCCCTTACTTGGAGGGTGTGTGGAATGATCTCTGTTAATAATCACAGAGACAAAGGCAATGTGTGCGAAATGGCACCTACCTAGGTCCGCTCTTCTAGTGGTGCAAAAGAGACGAACAGCAGCGTAAGCCGCACAAAGCTCCTACCTGCGTTCGCTCCACTAGTGTGCGAGGACACGAACCACTAGATATGGCACCTGCCTAGGTCCGCTCTTCTAGTGGTGCAAAAGAGACGAACAGCAGCGTAAGCCGCACAAAGCTCCTACCTCTGTTCGCTCCCCTAGTGTGCGAGGATACGAACAACTGCCAGACGCAGTATAAGGAACGTTACCCTAGCGGCAACGTCCACCTACGAGTAGAATCACAAGGCCCAGCCAGACCATGTGCCTCAGGCACCTGCCTATGTCCGCTCCCCTAAGAGGTAAGGATACGGACAGCAGCCGAAGCTGTAAGGTATAAGAACGCTACCCTGCCGGTAGCGCTCACCTAGCATAGACAGAGGAATGCCTAGAGGAACGCGCACAGAGCGTCTACTCATATGCATGAACCAAGAGGACTGAGCACCATGCGGCGTGTGTCAGGGTCTTATATAGACTCTGTGCCTCATCCAAGATGGAGGACACCAGAGCCAATCCGCTGCCAGAACGACAGGAGTGACGTCATGCTGGCCTATCACCGAGCAAGACGTCACAAGCACATGACCAGCGACCAATCGGCATAGAAGGTGTCAGAGACATGCGACCTCGTGTCAGCGATGATGTCACCCGCACATGTGCAATAGCTCCAAGATTGGACTTAGTCTCCGGCGCTCGCACATGTGCAGTAGCAAGAAATCTGGACTTAGTCTCCAGCGCTCGCACATGTGCAGTAGCAAGAAATCTGGACTTAGTCTCCAGCGCTCGCACATGTGCAGTAGCAAGAAATCTGGACATAGTCTCCAGTGCTCGCAGCAACCGTAACAGTACCTCCCCCTCAAGGGCCCCCCTCCCCGCGACGCAGGTAATCGGCAACTAAGTCGGGAGCATGGACAGCCTCCTCAGGCTCCCAAGAGCGATGTTCCGGGCCATAGCCCTCCCAATCTATCAAGAAGAACCTGCGCCCTCTAACCATCTTAGAACCAACTATGGCTCGTACCTCATAGCTAGAGCGAGAGGAATCAGAGGCAGGAGAGTGCACTTCACGAGCGTGAGGTAAAATAGCCGGCTTTAGCAGTGAGACATGGAATTTGTCATGAATCCTAAGATGGACAGGTAACTTCAATTGATAGACTACAGGATTTACCTGTCGAAGAACCTCATAAGGACCCAGGAAGCGAGGAGCAAATTTGACAGAGCTCACTCTAAGTCTCACGTGTTTTGCAGAGAGCCACACAAAGTTCCCTGGAGAAAAGACAGGAGCTGGGCGACGAAACCGATCGGACACCGTCTTCATACGGTCCTTAGCTGCTTGGATCGACTCTTGAGTCCGATCCCAAACCTCTCTGGCATTAGTTGCCCAGTCGGCCACAAGAGGAGGAGGTGCAGCAGCGGGAAACGGTACCGGTACCCTAGGGTGTTGCCCATTATTGAGTACGAACGGTGTCTGCCCAGTGGCCTCAGCCAGCGAATTGTTAAGGGCAAATTCTGCCCAGGGTAGGAGGGAGGACCAGTTATCCTGGTTCTCAGCAACAAAGTGTCGAAGGTATATAATCATAGATTGATTGGTACGTTCAACCAAACCATTAGTCTCCGGATGGTATGCCGAAGAGAGATTCAACTCAATTTGCAGAAGGCTACAAAGATCTCGCCAGAAACGGGAAGTAAATTGCAGGCCTCTATCACAAATGATATGATCTGGCATCCCGTGAAGCCTAAAGACATGCTTGAGGAATAGTTTGGCTAGTACCCTGGAAGATGGGATTCTCGATAACGGTACAAGATGAACCATCCGGGAGAAATGGTCCGTAATGACCCACACAAATCTATGTCCCTGTGAACATGGAAGATCACCCACAAAGTCCATGCCTACCACCTCCCATGGTCTATCTGGCACTGGTAAAGGATGCAAGAGCCCAGCCGGTCTCTGCCGTAATGGACGGTTGCGGGCACACGAGTAGCAGGAACCGACATATCTCTTGACGTGGCTGGCTAAGTGTGGCCACCAATACCACCTCTCCAGTAACTCTCGTGTCCGCCTAATACCAAAATGCCCACCCACCTTTGAGGTGTGGGCCCATGACAGTATATCATTCTGTCGATCAGGCGGAACAAAGGTCTTGCCCGGTGGGATTTGGTCTAACGTCACAGGGGAGAGCGTATGAAAAACCCTGGAGGGAAGGATAAGACGAGGTTCGTCAATCTCTTCCTGGGTAGAAAGCATAGAGCGAGACAGGGCGTCTGCCTTGTTATTCTTACTCCCAGACAAATAGTTGATGGAGAAGTGAAAGCGGGAGAAAAACAAGGACCAGCGGGCTTGGCGAGGATTCAGACGCTGAGCGGTTTGTAAGTACGTCAGATTCTTATGGTCTGTATAGACCTGGAAAGGATGTTTCGCTCCTTCCAGCAAGTGACGCCACTCCTCCAAGGCTAATCTCAAGGCGAGCAGTTCCCTATCCCCAATGGTATAGTTTCTCTCTGCTGGTGAAAAGGTTTTAGCAAAGAAGAAACACGGCCTTTTTCTACCTGCACCGTTCTTTTGATACAAGACCGCACCAGCACCCACTGAAGAGGCATCAACCTCTAAGAGGAAGGGCTTATTCTCATCGGGTCTTTGAAGAACGGGAGCAGTTGAAAAGTGTCTTTTTACTGCCTCAAAAGCCTGAGATGTCTCAGTAGACCAGGCTTTCGGATTAGCACCTTTCTTAGTCAAGGCCACCAAAGTGGCCACCAAAGTAGAAAAATGGGGTATGAACTGCCTGTAATAATTTATGAATCCTAAGAAGCCTTGCACCGCCTTCAAGGAATGAGGTTCGGACCATTGCAGGACAGCAGAGAGCTTCGCAGGATCCATAGCCAGACCCTCTTGTGAGATAATGTAACCCAAAAAAGGCAATGAGGACTGCTCGAATACACATTTCTCGAGTTTAGCAAACAATGAGTGCTCCCTTAAACGGGAAAGGACACGAACGACATCCTGACGATGAGTCTCCAGATCAGGAGAAAAAATCAGGATGTCGTCCAGATACACCACTACTGAGGATAACAGTAAATCCCTGAACACATCGTTTACGAAGTCCTGAAATACTGCGGGTGCATTACATAACCCAAAAGGCATGACAAGGTATTCATAGTGACCGTCTCGGGTGTTAAAAGCGGTCTTCCATTCGTCACCCTTTCGAATTCGTACCAAGTTATACGCACCCCGCAGATCCAACTTCGTAAAAACTTGAGCTCCTCTCAGTCTGTCAAAGAGCTCCGAAATTAAAGGTAATGGGTATTTGTTCTTTATTGTGATTGCGTTGAGACCCCTGTAATCTATGCAGGGACGCAAATCACCCTCTTTCTTCCGAACAAAGAAAAACCCAGCTCCCGCGGGAGAGACAGACTTACGAATGAACCCCTTCTCTAAACTCTCTCTTATATAGGTCGACATGGCCTCCGACTCAGGTATCGACAGGGGG
Source organism: Anomaloglossus baeobatrachus (assembly GCF_048569485.1). NCBI lineage: Eukaryota > Metazoa > Chordata > Amphibia > Anura > Aromobatidae > Anomaloglossus > Anomaloglossus baeobatrachus. Next base: position 94,121,394 of record NC_134357.1, read on the forward strand.
TAAACCCTGCCTTTAGGTGGAACCGAACCTGGGATAAGGTCTATGGCACAGTCATACGGCCTATGGGGTGGAAGAACCTCAGCACCCTGTTTGGAGAACACGTCAGCGAAATCCAAATAGGGTGTAGGTATGGGAGAGAGATCAGTTGATGCAACCGCAACGACCTTAGGTGGTAAGGGAAGACATCGGGACTGACATTTCGAACCCCAACTAATAATGCTGTCAGACTCCCAGTCAATGTGAGGAGCATGAGTCCGAAGCCATGGAAGACCCAGAAGAACGTCGTCTATACCCTCAGGCAAAACAAGAAAAGAAATCTCCTCTATGTGACCCTGAGACAGGGAAAGGCGCAAGGGAACTGTCCTCAATGTAATGGAGTCAGACAACATAGTTCCATTAACAACACGGACAGGAATAGGCGCCTCTAATATGATAGAGGGAATATTGTGTCCCTTTACAAATCCTGAGGACACAAAAATCCCGTCAGCTCCGGAATCCACAAAAGCCATAATAGGCCATGTATTCTCAGATAACGAGAGCTGACCTGGGATACAACACTTAGAGGGTGCAGAAGACGTCTCTAGTAACCCCCCTCTAATGGTTACTAGGCCAGGGAGTTTCCCTGACGACTAGGACACTTGTTGGCATAGTGCCCAGCCTGATGACATACGTAACATATAGGAGGACCAGACTTGCGTAGTCTGGAGAACGTATGACTTAACTCCATAGGAGTGGGAGATGTTTCAGATGCTGAGGAAGATGGTAGTGGACCCTCAACAACTGGAATAGCCCGATGCTTAGGGCATGAGGAAGAGACCTCGAGTCTACGTTCCTTATGGCGTACATCGATCCTCGTTGCTACTGTGATCAAGTCCTCCAGAGAAGCAGGGACCTCACGAGTAGCAAGGGCATCCTTGACATAGCCTGCCAACCCTCTCCAGAAGATAGGAATCAACACCTTCTCTGGCCAATCTAGTTCTGCCACCAGAGTTCTAAAAGCAATGGCATAAGAACTAGTGGATAACGAACCCTGAGATAGATCTAACAGTCTCAGGGCCGCATCATGGGTAACCTGCGGACCCATGAATACCGCCTTAAGAGCATCAAGAAAGTCTTGATGTCTCAGAGTAACCACATCAGAGCGCTCCCATAGGGGAGTCGCCCATTCTAAGGCTTTGTCCTGAAGTAAGGAGATGATAAAGCCTACTCTGGACCTCTCCGTAGAGAAGCGAGAAGAGTTGACCTCTAGGTGTATCTGACACTGACTAATGAAACCACGACATGATCTGGCATCGCCAGAATATCTGTTTGGCAGAGCAAGTCGAGGATCATGTGCAGATGTCACCATGGTCTGAGGTTTATCCTCTATACTCTTGAGCCGTGACTCAAGTACTTGTATGTAACGGTGTAACTGCTGATATTCTGCCATAACTGCCAGACCCTTGGCTCAGTCCTAATGTTACGGGGGGCTGTCTGATAATAACCGAAAGGAGTATCAGACAGTCAGGGTCCACCGTGCAAAGACTTTGCTGCAGACTATGGCAGAGTGCAATACCTCTGTTAACTCACAGAAGGATATAATAAGTAAGTAAAGCAATTCCTCCCTTACTTGGAGGGTGTGTGGAATGATCTCTGTTAATAATCACAGAGACAAAGGCAATGTGTGCGAAATGGCACCTACCTAGGTCCGCTCTTCTAGTGGTGCAAAAGAGACGAACAGCAGCGTAAGCCGCACAAAGCTCCTACCTGCGTTCGCTCCACTAGTGTGCGAGGACACGAACCACTAGATATGGCACCTGCCTAGGTCCGCTCTTCTAGTGGTGCAAAAGAGACGAACAGCAGCGTAAGCCGCACAAAGCTCCTACCTCTGTTCGCTCCCCTAGTGTGCGAGGATACGAACAACTGCCAGACGCAGTATAAGGAACGTTACCCTAGCGGCAACGTCCACCTACGAGTAGAATCACAAGGCCCAGCCAGACCATGTGCCTCAGGCACCTGCCTATGTCCGCTCCCCCAAGAAGTAAGGATACGGACAGCAGCCGAAGCTGTAAGGTATAAGAACGCTACCCTGCCGGTAGCGCTCACCTAGCATAGACAGAGGAATGCCTAGAGGAACGCGCACAGAGCGTCTACTCATATGCATGAACCAAGAGGACTGAGCACCATGCGGCGTGTGTCAGGGTCTTATATAGACTCTGTGCCTCATCCAAGATGGAGGACACCAGAGCCAATCCGCTGCCAGAACGACAGGAGTGACGTCATGCTGGCCTATCACCGAGCAAGACGTCACAAGCACATGACCAGCGACCAATCGGCATAGAAGGTGTCAGAGACATGTGACCTTGTGTCAGCGATGATGTCACCCGCACATGTGCAATAGCTCCAAGATTGGACTTAGTCTCCGGCGCTCGCACATGTGCAGTAGCAAGAAATCTGGACTTAGTCTCCAGCGCTCGCACATGTGCAGTAGCAAGAAATCTGGACTAAAGGCTACTTTACACACTGCGATATCGGGCGCGATCTCGTCGTATGTGCGGCACGCCCTGTTCGTTAGTGCGATGTGTGTTCATCGCTGTGTGTCCATGTTTTAGTCGTGTGCTTACGGTCACATGTCACAATCTCTTTTATAGTCACCTTCCAAGCTATCTCGTTTCCCGATGTAATGAGGAACATTATCATCGTTGTGTAGCGGTCTCACCGCATGGATTTCCAATTGTCATGGCGATATGGGCGTTGGTTCCCCACACAAAGTGCATCTTGATGTAGTAGAATTGTAAACTCGCTACACCCCTTCTTGCCTCGACTCATTTGTTTAATCAGCGCTATTGATTTTCATTGGATGTTGGTAGTATAAATGTGCGCAGATGCGTGTTCATTCTTCCAGCTTTTGTCTACCCATTAGCGTTTGTCCTCGCACAAGTGAATTTTGAAAACAACTGTCATCTGGACTTGCGAATCTTTGCTGCAAGGTATGTGTTATAGTATTTACTCAATTTGTATTTTGTTTATAAATTTTTCTTATTTTTTTTTTTTTTTTAATTTTTTAAATCAGTGTTTGTACTGATTTATCTCCAATTTAATGTTTTCCAGATGTGTACTAATAAGGAGGAATTCCTACGTGAATTCATAGAGGTGTACCAGACGCAAACACCCTTATGGAAAATAAAATCCCCCGAGTACAGCAATAGGCAACTTAAAAAGGATGCGTACCTTAAAATGATTGTAATATATGACAAATACCATCCTAATCAAAAAGGTACCGAGGATCTCGTGAAAAGAAAAATACAGGCAATACGCACAGTTTATAAGAAAGAACTGAACAAAATAGAGGAATGCAAACGTTCTGGTGCTGGCACTGGTGATGTCTACGTCCCAACGCTCTGGTATTTTGATTTATTGAATTTCACAAGGGACCAGGAGCTTCACAGGCCATCAACCAGTAGCCTCAATATTGGTGGTGATATTCCCCCAGATGCTAACAATGAAGTGATTATATCTGAGGTATCATTTTTATTATTGTCATAATTTGTCATAAACAATTTGTGTTGTTTTTAATTATGATGAAATGAATATTTGTATACTTTTCAATATATGTAAAAGTATTCAAATGTTTTTTTTAAAAAATATTTTAAAATGCCAATTTTATTTATTTATGTTATTTTTGTATTGCAGGAGCCAACAACAAGTCAACAATCATCATCTGAACACCTAATGGAAACTCCTGCTAGCCAATTAAGCAATGTTGATTTGCTTGAGGCAGGCCCATCAAATGTGTTATACACACAAAGTTGGCAAAGGAAAAAAAAAACCATCCCTGCAAACACTACTACAGCTGTAACCAAACTGATGGGAGTGGCACAAAACATCCTAGACCAGCACAACAGACCACCCCTTTCTGGTATTGCTATGTTCGTGGATGATGAACTGCGTGAACTTACCCCAGAACAAAAATACATTGCCCAATGTTTAATCCAGGATGTCTTACGTTTGGCAAGAGCTAAAAAACTAACAGAGTCATCCTATGTTGCCATTGGCAAGGTTTCTCATCCTGTTGATCCTGTTGATCCTGTTGATCCTGTTGATCCTGTTGATCCTGTTGATCCTGTTGATCCTGTTGATGCCCCTGAAAATCCTCAAGCTGCAGCAGAGCCATCAATACAACCACTTCCAAAGGGTGGTGTGCGTGGCCGTAGGTCACGCATGAGTTTGCTTAACAAACGCAAAAAGAAGTAGTTTATAATGTTAAATATGTTTATTTTTTTTTTGGGGTTTTTTTTTTTTTTTTTTATTATCGTATTCCTTCTGTTGCATGATATTTAGTGCATATTTGTGACAATAAACAAATTTGTAACTATACCAATTTCCCTAGAGAATAAACCTGGCATATGAAATAATGTGTTGTTTGAATCAATTACGCACAATTTTTTTTTTTATTTAGTAAATTTTTTATTTTAAATTACAATCATTTATTAACTTGTATAAATTTTTTTTTTTTTTTTTAATATTTTTTAGTTTAACTATTAATTTAAAAACCTTTCTACATACATGTTAAACATAGAAAAATCCCAAACATACATGATTTATTTATGACGTTGATTAATATATTTATGGATTAGGGCATCATGGGCCGCAGAGGCTTCTTTTAGTCGGTTCGCAGACACATAAATATCATATAGTGTTATTATTTCTGAAAAGAATCAAAAACAAATGTAATTATTTGGTCAATATTTTAGCGTTTGGTTTTTTAACTAAAAAAAAAAAAACCATTCAATTCTTACATTGACCATTATGTTGTAAAATCATGAAACTTACCATTACTGACAACTTGTTCTTCACGTTCATCTCCGGATGATGCGCTCATGTCCCAACCTGATCCTTTCCCACCTAATTTCAACATAAGTTAATTTTGTTAGAGTTTTATCCATCTAGCAAAATATTTACAACTGTACTAACTTTGCCAAACCACATCAGTACCATTGTCCTCCATATTCTCTTCAGACATTACATCAGCATCAGCATGTCCTGATGATGGTGAAATAACATCATAATCAAGGCTGTCTGCTTCCTCATTTAAAATGGGTAGGCTATTTTCACGGTTGGAATCCATGCTTGGAGCCAGCTGCTGGACAACATTTTCTTCATTATTGTTAGTGGGCTGGCTTGACTCATTATTCAATGAATTTACATCTGTTAACATAAAATATTAACAAATTAAATTAAACCAAAAAAATAAAATATAATGTGATTATTTTATATAAAAAATCACAGCAGACCTTAAATGAATTTTAAAACAACAACTGTAATGTTTTGATATTATAAATCAAAAATATATATTATGTAAGTATGAAAAAATATCTTACCAGCTATCACTACCAGGTTACTTCGAATTTCTTCTATTCTCTCCTTATCCCTGTACTTTAAATCAGCCCATTTCTTCAGTACCTGCGTTGATGTGCGTCTGATATGAAATTTACGGTACAGGCCCCTGCATATTTTTTTAACCACACTTCTTTTATGGCCCTTAGGACGTGGATATGTCTTTGCACATATATAGTCCAGTGCATCCATCCTTTTCACCAAGTATTGGACCTCCCCTTGGCCCCAGACCTTTGCACGTTTGTTGGTTGACATTTTCGCTTTCAGTTTCGCTTTAGATCAGCAGGTACACAGTGTGGCGTGTCACATGGTCCTTTAGACGTTTGGACGTCATGACGTTTCTTTATTTACATGTTAACAAACTGAACATTGTATTACGCCGTAGTGTACATTAATAATACTTATGTGTGCATTTTTGTATGCGCAAATGCGTTGTTTTTTTAACACTTTGTTGTTTAATTTATAAAAAAATTTGTATGTGATTTTTATTTTAGTAAAGGAAATGTGGCGTATATTTTGGAAATCATAATGGTTTATGTCATGTACAAATCAAACATATTATTAAATTTAAATTATCATACGAGATAAATGATTGACAGAATGCTTGTAATGCTTAATTAGTTTTTTATTGTTTTTTGTTCCTTTTAAAATTAATATGTTTTCCAGAAGAAAGATTTTGTTTACAATCATACATGAATTTGTCATGATTACAAATGTTTTGACAATAAAAAAAAAACATATTCCCAATGTTGTATTAAGTAAAATAAAAAAATTTACTTTCATACCACAATAAACATTTTTCCCTTCAAAATCAGAATCTTTACACCCTTAAGGCAATTTATTTTAAAATCATAACATTTTCAAAAATAATACTTACATTATTTTGACACAAACATGCAATCTCATGTTTAATGATCACCTAAACTCATTAATTAATTAGAAACATGCTGCCATGACACAGCCCCTGGGCCATTAAAAAAATTACAATAATTGGTTCTGTTTTCCATTGCATCCATCATACTACGTGTCAGGGGTGGCTGTGGCAAAAGATTATCCAGTGGGTTAACTTGCTGACGCCATGCCCCAAGCTCAACAACACCATTACTTTGATTTTCTACATCAACAAAGCCAGGTGGAACATATTCAAGGCCATCTCTTTTTCTGAGAAAATTATGCAAATAACAGCATGCAAGCACAACATTGTCAATGGATTCAAGTTTTAAGTTGATTGGCATGGAAAAGATACGAAATCTACTGCTTAAGATGCCAAAAGCATTCTCGACAACTCTTCTAGCTCTGCATAGACGATAATTAAAAATGCGTCTTTCTACATTCAAGCCTGTAAGTGGATATGGCCGTAACAAATGACGTTGTAATGGAAAGGCCTCGTCCGCCAAAAAAACAAAATTTAAATTTCCAATGGTATTTTGGTTTGTGGGTAATAGTAGTTGATTTTGTTTTAGCCGTAATGCAAACTCCGTATGTTCAAATACCCCACCATCCGAAACTCGCCCATTCATGCCGATATCAATGTACAGAAAATCATAAGTGGCGTTGACAACCGCCATAAGGATAATGCTGTGGTAGCCCTTGTAGTTGTAATAATATGAGCCAGAATTATGTGGCTGCATTATCCTTATGTGTTTGCCGTCAATTGCGCCACCACAATTAGGGAATTGCCATAATAGGTTGAATGTATTTGAAATATTTTCCCAATCACTTGGACTATTTGGCAAATGCATGTAGTCATGTAAAGCATGTGCTATTGCCAAACATGTCTCTGGAATTAATGAGCTAAGTAGAGAGCGGGACACTGCTGATGAATATTGAAGGTCAGTCAAACTGCGTCCTGTAGCCAAGAATCGAAGAGTCACCCCCAAACGCTCGTCTACAGGTACTGCCTGACGCATTACTGTATTATTGCGCATGATATAAGGGCGGACTTTCTCTAAAAGGTATGAGAACGAGCTTTCAGACATGCGTAAGTAGTTTCGAAAGTCATGTGGGTTATGCTCTTGTAGGTCTCTTACAAGGTGCATGTGTGTATAGCGTTGTCTCTCTAGTAGCCATTTGCGTGCCCAAATTCGTCTTTTTCTAGTTCTGCATCGCATGTCATGATCCTCGGCAAGTGCAAGGGCTCCTCCGGCTACAAGCATGGCAGCTATGACGGCATTTTCAGACTCACTACGCATATTTAGCCTGTATGACAGAGAATAATATAGTAATTTTTAATTTTTAGGTACATTCTATTTTTTTTAACAATAAAAAAAAAACCTTTTTTTTTTGGTCAGACAATAAAAAACGTTAAAAAATATTATTCATAATCTTATTGGTCACACTAATGTTTGACGGCTTTTAAAATTAAAAGTTTGGATGGCTGAAATCTTGATTGACATACAATAATGGTTACTATAATATATATAACTGTAATGTATTAAAGAAACACAAATACATTCATAATATAGGCTATTTACAAAATAATAATAAACCCAATTAAAAAATACAAACATATTTAAATGTTATCATACAAAGGAAGACAAAAACAAAAATAAATGAGGAAAAAAATACAACAATTATTGTAAAAAAAAAACAAAAATTAATAAAAAAAAAAAAACTCACATGCGAAGTTTATCACACGGACGAATGACGCCAAACTATACGCCGGACACGGAGGCAGCAGGACACGTCCAAAACCTACGAAATGAACCTAGGAAATGAACCCACCAAATGGAACAACGCTAAAAGGATGTTTGCGTATTACATATATTAAGGTCCAATCATGGAGCAGATGCGTTAGCAAATAGGAAACAAGTAGGCGTATTGAACATTTAAACCACCATACACGCCCGTATCGATGATGACGCAAGAGGCAACAATTTTTTAAGTCGCTTTAGTAGTGTCACACGTAACGAAAAGTATGTTGAAAGGAACGAGCAACGATAGTTACAAAGAAATAACAACGATTTTTGGGAATTAGGACCCGTGTAGCCGATTAGCGATAAATCACGCTTTTGCGACGATTTTACATCGCTGAACGCTGTTACACAAAGCTATATCGCTAACGATTGCGGAAGTGCGTCACCAAAACCGTGACCCCAACGACAACGCTCGGGCGATATCGCAGTGTGTAAAGCCCGCTTTAGTCTCCAGCGCTCGAACATGTGCAGTAGCAAGAAATCTGGACATAGTCTCCAGTGCTCGCAGCAACCGTAACAACGTCTGCCTGCATTGCACACTCAAACTTTTTTTAACTAAGCCATTATACTAGCAAACAGTCAGTGTACCTAGTGGCATCCTAAACGTGGCTATTGTACTTTTGTGTAGTCACACTAGTGGAAAGATATTTGCAGCACCTCTGCCTGCATTGCACACTCAAACTCTTTTTAACTAAGCCATTATACTGGCAAACAGTCAGTGTACCTAGTGGCATCCTAAACGTGGCTATTGTACTTTTGTGTAGTCACACTAGTGGAAAGATATTTGCAGCACGTCTGCCTGCATTGCACACTCAAACTCATTGTTACTAAGCCATTATACTAGCAAACACTGAGTGAACTTAGTGGCATCCTAAACGTGGCTATTGGACTTCTGTATAGTCCCACTAGTGCAAAGATATTTGCAGCACCTCTGCCTGCATTGCACACTCAAACTCATTGTTACTAAGCCATTATACTAGCAAACACTGAGTGAACTTAGTGTCATCCTAAACGTGGCTATTGGACTTCTGTATAGTCCCACTAGTGCAAAGATATTTGCAGCACCTCTGCCTGCATTGCACACTCAAACTCATTGTTACTAAGCCATTATACTAGCAAACAGTCAGTGAACCTAGTGGCATCCTAAACGTGGCTATTGGACTTTTGTCTAGTCACACTAGTGCAAATCTATGTGCAGCACCTGTGCATGACACCCTCCTGCTCTGTTTTTAATAAGCTATAATGATAGCAAAAAATACTGCCATTTAGTGGCATCATAGAACTGGCTGTTGTATTCCATTAGTGCCCCACTGGTGCCAAGCTATTTCTAGCACCTCTACATGACACCCTCATGCACATTTTGCTACGCTAATGTTATAGCAAACTCAGGGAATTCATTGCTGCATTTGATAATTCGGAGGGATAGAAAGTGAGGCTTCCTTTAGCTTTTCCTTCTGTTCATAGACAGCATCTCCAAGTTCACACCCGAATAGCAATTTCTCCTCCACGTCTAAGTGTGGAGAGGCAGCTAGTGCGCATGCGTGTGCCGATTTACCCCAGCTGCAGCCTAACTACAGTGTTTCGCCTAGTGAGTATGCTCAGCCTGACTGTGCCATTCCTGACGCTAAGTCTTCATTTCGGGATACAGCGCATGCTCCCACACTAAGTGTCAAAAGCCTCTTTGCACAGGTACTTGCATTCCGTGCCGGTTCTAAGTCCTGTTTTGTGCCTAGACACCATGCTAAAGCTGATAGTCTTTTTTCAGAGACTGTATTTCATGCTACTGAGCATGCTCAGGCACTTACTGCATCAGAGACTAGGTCCGGTAATGAACTCTTTAGCCCTGTCCCTGATGTGGGGGTCCCATATAGACCACAGGGCATCAGGTGTCCTCCCAAATGGCTTGCAGAGGCCCACCCCTATGACTTGTCACCGCATTATTGATGGTCAGACGATGACTGGTGAGGTATTTGGGTCATGGCAGCCATGAGGTCATCATTGAAGTTGCGGTTCCAAATAGGACGCTAGTTATGCCACTCATGACGTGTCACTCTACTTTTGTCTCCAGGAGGTTCATTGTGGTTCACCCTGGTTTGGGGCGGACCCAGGTTATAAAAGGGGCTGGAGCCAACAAGGAGGTGCGCATTCTTCTATTATGCTCCGAAAGAGCACACCTCCATGTGTTGAACCCATTGCGGCTTTAGGCCAGAGGTAGGCAGGGATAGGGTGTCGATGCAGGCCACCACCACAGTTGGTAACGCAGAACGGTTAAGACCAGCTCCTGTCCTACCAGTCCTGCTTGTGCAGCCCAGTGGCATTAACAGGCCTGCTGCTGCTGATGCGCCTGCTGTCCACAGGTGTGGCCCCTACGCACACGGTCAGCGTACTCAATGGCTCCTGTGTTGTTAACAGGGAGTTCCTGGGCTGGGTGGGCATGTGGACCCTGTGACGCTAACAGGGCTCCCAGTCTCCAGATCCGAATGGCGTCTAACTCGGTTCAGGCTACTATTAGTTTCATAGCCACACAGCTCTGTATCCTCCACCAAACCTTCCAGTTGCCAACCTCTCCTTTTCCAACTGGGAGCACGGTGGACACTGACTGCTGAAGGGGATATTTACCTTTCTCTTTCTTTTCTTATTAATTTTCGTTATATAGCGGTAACATAGTATATACCACCTTATCCAAATCTGCCAGTCCCACTGTAACAGATGGTGTTTCTTCATCAAATGTTACTTTTGCTTAACCACCAAATCCACGGACCAAAACTTTTTTCCCCTTTCCAACACACCTGTTACCCTTTCCACCAGCATCTGTCCTTTTTCAACTCATTTTGGTATATGACCAAAAGTGCAACTCTGCAGGGACACCGTACTCAACGCCATCTCAGCACAGCAGCCATCCCTCGGTCCCTCCGATGTGGACAAGGAAAAGACCATTTCCTCCTATCCATGACAAAGCGTTGAGATTCACTCTGTGCAGCACTGGTGTTTAGTGGAAAAGCAGATCTAAGATTGCGTACCACATTCTGCAGATACTCCTGTATACGTGCGTCCATTTCTATGGCAGGAATTATTTCGCCAAATTTTGTCTTGTACCGGGGATCTAACAGTGTGGCAACCCAGTATTCAGGATTACTTCGAATTCGTACAATCCGAGGGTCATGTAGGTAGTGCAGCAAGAAGGCGCTCATGTGTCTTGTGCATCCAGGAGGACCAAGTCCTTGGTGTGCTGGTGGCAGAGAGGTGAGAATCGTGCCTCCTTCCTCTGCCCTCTCCCCACAACCTCGCACAACCGAAATGTGAGCAAGCTCTCACTCATCTGCTGAGTCTTCCATGCCCATCGCCAGTTCGTCCTCCATTTCTTCATGGGCTCCTGCACTTTCCTCAACACTTTTTGCTGATACTATGCGCCCTTGTTAATCCCTCTCCCTCACCATGACTGTCGCATATGTGCCGCTGACCATCTGGACCTCTTAGATCTTGTTATCACTTCCGCATATGACTCCTCCTGTACTTCCTCCCCTTCCTCTTGTCCCAACACCTGACTCCGAATAATAATTACAGTGTGCTCCATCATGTAGATGACCAGAATTGTCACGCTGAGAATGACATTGCCAGTGCTAAACATCTTCGTCGACATTTGTAAACTGTGTAGCAGGGTGCATAGGTCCTTGATCTGACACCACTCCAGCAGCGTGATCTGCACCACCTCTGGATCAAGTTATCCCAGGCTATATGTCATACCGTATTTCAGCAGGGCTCTGCGGTGCTGCCACACACGCTGCAACATGTGCAGATTCCAATTCCTGCGTGTCGGAACATCGCATTTCCGGCGTTTAACTGCCAGACCCTAAGACTTCCGGAGTGATGAAAGTTGTTGAGCTGCTGTGTGCGCACGATGGAAGTGAGCACATAGCGAGCGTGCCCGCTGCACAAGGCCATGTAGGCCGGGATGGTGTTTTAAAAATTGCTGGAGAATTAGGTTCAACACGTGAGCCATACAAGGCACGTGTGTCACATTGCCCTGACGATGGCCCGCAGCCAGGTTTGCATCATTGCCGCACACGGCTGTTAAGTCACCAACGGAGTACGCTCCGTCAATTTGTACTCCGGTCGCCAGGTGACAACGTGTTCCTTTCATGCATAGTGCTGATGATGGGAGAGGAGTCGATGCCAGCGGCGCAGGTGGACGCAGGTTCAGCTCACCCACTGGGCTGCATTACCTTGACAAATGCAGAATCTCTGGCTGAATGTAGCTGGTGGGTATCTCACAGATGAAATACCATCATTCAGCTACAACCAATGGGAAGACACCACACCCTTTTTTATGCCCATCCTGTCTGCAGACCACTGCCAGACATAGCTATGAACCTCTGGTTAATTTTACCCCCAGTTCAGTTTTATGTTTTTGTGTGCTTGTTACCTGACTACTTTTCCTGCTTGCTGTTTATGTACCTTGTTGGCCGATCCGCATTTCACCTCTGCTTGTTTTCTGATTATGTCCTGGCCGTCCCATTCTGTTCCTGTTCCTCAATTAATGTTTTGACCTTGCCTGACTACTATTCTCTGGAACTGCAGCCTTCCACAGGTATTAATCACCTTGGGCCCTGTGTAATTCCTAATCCCTGTATAGGGGTTAAAGGGTTTCAGGGTTCTAGGGGTCCTGCTTGGTGAGTGGCTTCCCTCTAGCCTATCATTTACAGCCCATCTGAGTGTGTGGATCAAGGAAGGCGTTACGCCGTGCTCTCTGCAGAAGGCCATGTGGGCCAGGATAGTGCTTTAAAAATTGCTGGACAACCAGGTTCAACACGTGAACCACACAAGGCACGTGTGTCACATTGTCACAGCGAAGGGCCGCACCCATGTTTGCATCATTGTCGCACCCGGCCTTCCCTGGCTGCTGGTTGAGTGGAGACAACCATTGATGAAACTCGGTCTCCAGAGCTAACCGTCCACAACTTCTCAGCGGTGTGACTCACATTTCCCATACATTTCAAAATAAACCTTTGACCGCCTGATGGCATTGAGCTCTGCTGCCAGCATAGTAAGGAGGTGTGTGGTAGTCCTTGTGCGCAGTTACAAGGAAGGGTGGCCTGACCACACAGGGTTTGCGCCAAGGTGGAGGACCCACACGAGGTTGAAGAGGCAGAAGCAGTGTATTAACTTCTACATACAGAAGAAGGACTGACACAACTCGTGGGGACGGCAAGACTTGTACAGCAGACCCTTCTCCATCTCTCCCCACACTAACCCATTGCCCAGTCAGCGACATGTAACGCCCCTGTCCATGCTTACTGGGCCAATTATCTGTGGTGAAATGCACCCTGTCACACAGAGTTTCTCAAGGAATCAGTGATGTTTAGTGCGACATGCTGGTGTAGCGCGTGCACGCCTTTGTTGGAGAAGGAGTGGCGCCTGGGCATCGGCTCTTGGGCACTGCGATGGGCATAAGGTCTCGAAAATCCTCGGTTAAAAAGGTTGGAAAGGCAGCATTTTGGTAGCCAACAGTTTCCAGATGCTGAAAGTCAACCTCTAAGCCATGTCATGCCCTTCTAAAAGCATGTAAAACACAGTAAGGGGACTCCAACCACAGTCTCCCTCGTTGCCACTAATTGGGCCACACACACCCCACTTGACTGGCATCAGTTGACCTTCCCTTTTGAAAAAGAAAAAGATGCTTGGCATGAAGCACTCTCAAAAATACGCGTGCCTTTCCCGTCCCCTGGCTGACCCAGGGGAAGAAAAGTCCTCTGAGAGCCATGTCCACATTGTCAGTGGACAGACACATGTGCTTATCTGCCAGCAGACCCCCAGTAGCACTGAAGACAGGTTCCGAGAGAACGCTGGCTGCAGGACACGACAAGATCCCCAAGGCGTACGTGGCGAGCTCAGGCAATTTATCAAGATTGGAAGCCTAAAATGAGCAGGGCTCAAGTTGCACAATAATGGAATCGATGTTTCCTTGCATATACTCATATATCTGTGTGTCCTCCTCTTTTTCCTTGTCCAGCTGTTTTGTTTTTGCATGAGTATATGTCCTTGTCACTTTCCCATGTGTTTGTGTTGTGTTGTGAGTTGTTTGTTACCTTTTGGACACCTTTGAGGGTGTTTTCTAGGTGTTTTTCTGTGTTTGTGAATGCCTGCCATTGTTTCCTATGCAGTTCGAGTTCGGTTCGTCGAACTTTCGACGAGCCGAACTCGAACGGGAGCTCCGTTCGGCGAACCGACCTCGAGCCGAACCGGGACCGGTTCGCTCATCTCTAGTGGTGAGTAGGGTGTCCCTGCAAAACTGCAGGTCTGTGAGGAAAGTGCAGGTGGAGACATGATGTTTCTTTCATCCAAAGTTGGTGCTCTCGATGTCTGAGAGAGCTGTACACCAGCACTTGTTTCCCCTTCCAAACCAACTAATGACCTACCAAGCAAACTGCCTGTTGAGGTTAAAGTGGTGGAAGGTCTGCGTGGAAGAACAGGTCTGACAGCTGTCCCCACAGTCATAGAAGATGAAGAGCGCGCGGATGCACTGGAAGGGGCAGGCGGTGGTTGGCCCGCTCCGCTAAGCCGCATTGCAGCACAGTGAGCTTCCCACTGGTACTTATGCTTGTTATTCATGTGACGATTCATGGAAGAAGTTGTCAAACTGGTGAGGTTTTGGCCTCTACTTATAGATTGCTGACAAATTTTACAGATCACATGATTTAAGATATCCTTTGCAAGGTCAAAAAAGGACCAAGCAAGGCAAGGCTTAGAGGACATGCGACTTGCAGAGCCACCCCGACTTGCGCTAAGAGGCAGAGTGGTGGCTGAGGATGCACTTGTTGACGTGCTTCCAGTACTACGACTCTGTCCAGGAAGGCGCAAGGTTACTTCGTCGTCAGTTGCATCCTCCACCGCCTCTGGTGACCTCCTCGAGTGCCCTGACTGAGGGTTGACAATATGTGGGATCTAGAACTTCATCATCAAGCATTGTGTTTGCACTCTCCTCGCTCTCAGACCGAACCTCTTCCTGCCCTGACTGAATAGTTAAGTTGTCATCCCAATCTGGTATCTGCGTCTCATTGTCATCAGTATTTTCCTCATTGTCTCCACCAACAGGTGTTACAGTTTGGGAATGAGGGTCTACATTATGCTCAGAAACTTGGTCATCAGGGCCTGAATCTGACTCACAAAGCTTCTTGGCATCACTGCAGACCATTTCCTGGTCTGTACTCACTGTAGCTTGGGAGCAGACCTCTGATTCCCAGCCTATAGTGTGACTGAACAGCTCTGCAGACTCAGCCATCTCTGTTACACCATACTCTGCAGGGTTGGTGGAAACTTGAGAACTGGGAGAAAGCAAGTGCGATTGGGATGACAACTCAGAGGAATGTTGTTTTTTGGATTTTGAAATTGACGTGGAGAAGAG
The DNA here is from genome assembly GCF_048569485.1 of Anomaloglossus baeobatrachus. NCBI lineage: Eukaryota > Metazoa > Chordata > Amphibia > Anura > Aromobatidae > Anomaloglossus > Anomaloglossus baeobatrachus. The sequence continues at coordinate 94,136,868 of NC_134357.1, forward strand.
GCCACTTGTTGTAGCACTTGAGATTCATTCAAGCATGTGTTTTTTTGTGCATCGTCTACCTTTGTTCCAGTTGTTTTGTTCCGTAAAAAAGGTAGCACATTGGATTGTCCAAAGTAATAGACATCTTACTTTTGCTGGAAGATAGCCTATCTTCAGCAGATGGTAATGTACCTTTCCCACCTCCCCCACGGACACAAACTTTTTTCCCCTTTCTACCAGCATCTGTCCTTTTGCTACTCATTTTGTTAGCAACAAGATTGGACACTTAAAATGTGGTAGCAAAAATTGAGAGGTGGTGTAGATTGCAGAGGTGGCCTAGCTTTATTGACAGCTGAAGAACCAACACTGACTATCCCTGACAATGCAACTATGACCCTAAAACTGAGAGCACTGTTTGCTATAAATATAGCGTAGCAAAAATGGGCATTAGGGTAGAAGGCTGAGGTGGTGGAACTTGCTTGGCACCAGTGGGACACTAATTTAGTATAGCAGACACTTTTTGGATGCCACTAAGCGTCAGCACTTTTTGCTATAAAAATAGCGTAGCAAAAATGTGCAGGAGGGTAGAAGGCAGAGGTGGTGGACCTTGCTTGGCACCAGTGGGACACTAACTTAGTATAGCAGACACTTTTTGGATGCCACTAGTTTCAGCACTGTTTGCTATAAAAATAGCGTAGCAAAAATGGGCAGGAGGGTAGAAGGCAGAGGTGGTGGAACTTGCTTGGCACCAGTGAGACACTAATTTAGTATAGCAGACACTTTTTGGATGCCACAAAGTTTCAGCACTGTTTGCTATAAAAATAGCGTAGCAAAAATGGGCCGGAGGGTAGAAGGCAAAGGTGGTTGAACTTGCTTGGCACCAGTGGGACACTAATTTAGTATAGCAGACACTCTTTGGATGCCACTAAGTTTCAGCACTGTTTGCTATAAAAATAGCGTAGCAAAAGTGGGCAGGTGGATACAGTGGCCGGGTTCTGTGGGTACCAGGACAGGAAAGGAAGCCTCACTTTCTATCCCTCCTAATGATGAAATGCAGCCAGGAATTCCTTGAGCTGAGGTACACAGACGCTGTTATCTAAAGCTGTATACAGCGTTTGCACGGACCTGCCTAGCAGCTATGGCTCTGAGCGCCTTGAAATCAGCCCTGAAAAGGGCTTAAATAAACAGCAGTCTGTAATCTCTACAGCGCTGTGTCTATAGCGCACACAGCAGGAGCAGCGGCAGCAGCAGCGTGAGCGGTGACTGTCACCCACATGCAGAAGGCAGATAATGGCAGCGTGATTGAAAATGGCCGTATTTATAAGGGAAGGACATGTGACATTCACAGCCTATGACACATGCCCTTGCTTGTCTGGCAAAAAGTCCACTTAGCTGTGTGTGTGTCTGTGATTGGCTGACATCTTGGCCCGCCCCATTGCGTGCGCGCTTAGGAAAAAAAAAATGGCGATCGGCATTCTCTCAGCAGCACAGATCTAAACTGCATCCCTCCGCACACTATACGCTGAAATTTGATATTAGTGTGAATCACAGTGACTCACACTATTACAGTAAAAAGCCAGCTAGTAAATAGCTAGGCTTTTTGCTGATCGTACCGTTCTCTAACGTAACTCAAGCTATCGAGCTTTTAGCAAAAAGCACCCCCCAAAATTACTCGAACATGAAATTGGCGAACCACGAACCTCGAACATCGCTCATCTCTACTTTTAACACCAGGCGAAGAAATACTATGTTTTACATAGAGTTCTGCTTACTCCAACTTGCATTAAGTTATTATCCTGGTCTCACCACTCAAAGCATGGTTACAGTGGTGACTTCTCCACCACTGAGAACAGTTTAGGCCCCTTTCATAGATCAGTTTTTTGCCATCAGTCACAATCCGTCGAATTTTGAAAAAAACGGATACGGCGACTGATGCCACTGGATCCGTTTTTTTTTCTCATCATCTTGGATTAGTATCGGATTGTGACAGATTGCCTCACGTTTCTTCCATCATCAAATCGGACAGCGACGGATCCATAGCCGTCTGTCGTTTGGTAGAATGGAAGCCTATGGGCGCAGGATCCATCTTAATCCGTTAAATGACAGAATCCGGCTACAGATTCCATTTTTTTTAACTGAGCATGCTCCAATTTATTTTATTTAGTATCAAATAGCTAGCCAGTCGGATCCGTTTTCAACGGATCCGTCGCATCAGTTTGTCCACAATCTGCACAATAGGATAAAGAGTTGCATACAAGTCACAATGTATATGGGAATGATGAAAAGCAAAGCTGCTATGGGAATACTAGACTGAAAAATACAATTTACTATTTGAAAAAGTGAAAAAACATGAAAAATGGAATGTGCATAACTGCTATGAATAATAGGAATATAACAGATATTTAGCCATTGTATTGATCAATGCAAAAGAGCCCCACAACCAACACCAAGGTAATCTCTATTTTTGGGGTCCCTAACCTATATGTAACCTCACCTGCAGTTAAAAAACTTGCTCTGTATGGGAAGCAAAGGACCAAGCTATATATGTGAAGTGAAACAAATGGCTGTGGGTGGGGCAGGGTTCTCAGACAAAAAGTGCATACTAACTAAAGAATGTATGTCTGGAACACAAATGGTGTGAATATGGTGCAAAACTCAAAAAACATAACTATACAATACGATAAAGAGTTGCACACAAGTCACAATGTATATGGGAATTATGAAACGCAAAACTGCTATGGGAATACTAGACTGAAAAATACAATGAACTATCTGAAAAAGTGAAAAAACATGAAAAATTGAATATGCATAACTGCTATGAATAATAGGAATCTGCGATCTGTCCACAATGTGCGACGGATCAGTCGATCCGTCAAGCCAATGGATTGTGACTGACGGCAAAAAACTGATGTGTGAAATGCGCCTTAGTCATACAATGTCAAGCTGCTGACCTCTGGTCAGCATTCGACGCATCCCTGCACGTCCTGTCACTACTCGTGCTGTATACTATGAGCAATGACAGAGAATATTTCAGCTCACAGAACAACCCAGCAAAGGATCCAGGCAGACAAAGTTGGATCTACAAAATAATAAAAATTTAAATTTAGATTCTTAGGAGCAAAGCAGTAACAATGCAGCAACATAACAAGAATATGCATAACTAATCATATACTAAATTGTTTCAAATCAAATGTATGTAGCCAAGATGATTGTCTATAAAATGAAGATAGTCTCAAAATCAAAGCTTTAGTGGATGGTGAGATATGGAGCCTTACAGTCAAATGTTCAAAATATTATTACCCTTTAGCTTGTCACTGTAAATACTGTCCCCCATGCTGGGCCATTACTGGAACATATATCCCCTATCCTGGTATATATGTCCCCCATCCAAGTACATATGTTTATCATATTGGCGTATATGTCTCCCCTCCTGGGCCCCATCCTAGTATATACTGTTCTTCATTCTGAGCCCATCTTGGAATATCCTGGAATATGTGTCCTTCATCCTTGTACATATATCTACATTTGAGGTAGATATGTTCCTCCTGGAATATATGTCCCCCATCATGGACCCATGCTGGTATATATCTCCTCCCTCAGGAGCCCATTCTGGTATATATTGCCATTCTACATAGAAAAAAAACCCAATCTACTCACCTCTCTTTGCTTGCTAGCTGTATGGCGTCCTCTTCTAAAGCCACCACAGGACCCGGCAGCTGATATTGTTGTGACATCGATGCCATGCTCCCCTTGTCATAGGCACTCTGACATCAGCTGCCTGGCTGTGATGGGCCGTCAGCGTGTATAGAGATGCAGGGACCCGAGTCTCTAAATCGCTATTTATTAATATTAATATTAACTACAACATTGACTAAGAAGGATTTATATTTTTTTCTCTACATTTAAAGGTTACCTTAAATAAGTGAATCCATATTTAACAGCCATCACATATTTTATATAGTTAAACATTTTAATTCAAAATGCAAGTTAGACATTTAAAGAAACTAAAGTTAAGCTTAATCATTAGAAGGTTAACGATGCTGAATGCATCTGAGAAGAATGTTTAAACAAAAAAAATAATTAATAATTCATACTCTGCAACTCATTGTTGTCTTCACTATTTTAATTTGAATAGAATTGCTATGATAGAAGAGTAAAGATAAAGAATTGAAAAAAAAATAAAATATGTAATCACAGTTATGAATTTCTATTATAGGTCATAGCTATAAATTTCTTTTTTGCTTAACAACATCTAAAAACTGAAACTATTAGTTATTCATCTGAAATGTCTGGGGTATGGCTTTTAAGAATTGTGCAGCAGATGTATAGAATACAAAGTGGGTGATTTATATATAAAAACATAAATTATCATCTCTTTGGTTATGACTGTCTGTTGGATATCTGGAAGTGTCATTGATCCACATAGAATTATTGAACTTTAAGGCCACGTGCTCATGTTGAGGATTTGGTGAGTTTTTTTAACCTCAGTATTTTTAAGCTAAAACCAGAAGTGGCTAAAAAATGGAGTTGTGCCCATGTTTCTACTATATCTTCCCTCTGATTGTTCCACTCCTGGTTTTCGTTTACAAATAGTGATGAGCGAACTCGTGGACATTTGGGTTCACCAGAGCAGCACGGAAAAAAAAAATGGGTTTGGCAGCTGAGCTTGACCCCGGACAATGAATCCTATTCAAGATAATCGAGTTGAAATGCTCTGGGCTGTAAAATGGCCATAGTAAGTGCTAAGGGGCTACAAATGGAAGTTAAATAGTAGTAAAAGCTAGATAGTTATACATACCATGTTTCCCGGAGGATCACACTGCAGTCAATCTCTATTCCTTGGCTGTCTGCTTTGCTTTGGCTTGTTATAAAAAATAGAGGGGATCTTAGGTTGTTTTTAAAATGATGTAAATAAATAATTTAAAAAATGGTTGGGCTCCACCCTATTTTTGATAATCAACCAAGGTAAACAGACAGCTGGGAGCTGGTGCTATTAGGCTTGGAAGGCTCATGTTTATTGGGTACTTCCCAGCCTAGAACTAGCAGCCTGCAGCTGCTCCAGAAGTGGCGCTTTCATTAAAGGTTACAATTCTGGCATTTTGCCCGACTTCTACCGCTTGCCCTTGTGCTGTTACAATTGGGGTAATACTTTTGGGGTTGATGTCAGCTGTAAATAATTAAAAAAGTGTTCAGGAAATCCCTCTGTTATTGATAACCAGCCAAGGTAAAGAAGATAGCTGAGGGTTGCATACTGAAACTGTCTGCTTTTCTTGCACTGGTTATCAAAAGAAGGTGGCAGCCCATGTAAATTTTTTTCTTTATTGTTCACAGCAGCATATAGGCATCTTATGCAGGCAATAAAACTTGTTGATTGGCTACAGCCTTTCAACAAACTTTATTAGCATATGAACAGTACACCAACTCCAAACTCGAGCACAAACTTTTTTTAAAGATCGGCGTTTGAGTTTGAAACCCGGAGACCCAGTTTTGGAACAAACCCCAAGCTTTATTTCTCATGGGAACCCCCAGTTTTTAGACATGCAGGTGTGCCCGTCAAAATTGATGACAACACTCACAGCACTGAGAGTGGTGGCTATAAACATGCTCGAGCACTTACTGACAGCCTGCTCAGCTGTCCATCTTCATAACACTATTAACCAGCAGATTAATTCTATATCTGCAAATTAATAGTATTATCGGACACAAAATGTCTACCTCTAAATTCCTATCATTCTTATCCCCTTTACGACTTAGAATGGACGTGCCTACATGTCTGATGTGCAGCTAAGGCACACGTGGCTTCAACCGCACCTGTTAACTAGTTAATCTCCAGTGGGAATAGCGCTGTTTACTGCCACCATTGGCGGCCTCGTGACACAATCTTGGCACGCCAATGGGTTGTCATGACAGTGTGTGGTCAGTTGATGACCTTTGTCGCTGTCATGACTCACTTCCTGTGACTGCCGGAAGAGCACCAGCATTCATAGGGAACAATATGTCTACTGTTCAGAAGGATTCTGAAGCATCGCTCTGAAAAGCAGATGCAATTGGGTAGTGCAGCCTTGAAGTCCACTAAGGGAACCAGCAAAAACAATAAAAAAAATATGAAAAAATAAAAGTTGAAATCATCCCCCCTTTGCTCTATTAAAAATAAAACAATAACAAAATAACAATACATATATTTGGTATAGCTGCTTTCCTAAATGCCCAATCTATCAAAATATAAAATCAATGAATCTGATCATTAAAGGGTGTAGCGAGAAAAAATATCAAAATGTGAAAACTGTTTTTTTGGTCACCACAGAGTTGCAGCAAAACCTAATAACAGACGATCAAAACATTGCATCTACCCAAACATAATATAATTAACCCCTTAACGACCGCCGATACGCCTTTTAACGGCGACAAATTAGGGTACTTCTTCCGATCCGCCGCTTTTTAACGGCGGTCGGAAAAAAGGGTCTAGCACCCCCCAGAGTCAGAAAATTTCCAGGGTCTCAGCTGCCGGGGTTAGCTGAGACCCTGGAAATCATGATTCTGGCCGGTTTTTCCGGTCCCCGCTCACCTGATGACCGGTATACACCGTATACCGATGATCAGGTTACAGTAAATGACCGCGCCGGTAAAAAATCATTTATCTCCCATCTGGCATAAACAAACATGTCAGATGGGAGATAAATCTCATTCCCGGTCCTCTCCGGTCCCCCGGTGTCGCTAAAGTGTCCCCCCACCCCCTCTTCATCCCGAAAATCTAACATGGCGCTGCACATACCGGCGCGCACAGCGGCCGCATTTCCCCCTTTCCTATGGTTTCTGTCGCATGTGCTATGACACATACGACAGAAACCTGCTCCCCAGGCCCTGCCAGGTCACCCCCTATTCCCACCCCGGTGTTCCCCGGTGTCCCCCGTACCTGTTAGCTCTGATCCCCCGCGGCCCCCTCCTCCGGCTCCTTCACAGTGCACGCCGGTCACACGTGCAGAGCGTGGCTGTCAGCTACCTGTGTCTGTGACTCAGACGCTGGCTGCTGCTGCTGCTTGAACAGAGTCTGCAGCTGTGACCCGGGGAGGGTGGGTGCAAATTCTTTGCACCCACTCTCCTCAAATGGATGGTCTGCACTGCACTCCTAGAAAATGGGGGATACGTTCCCTGAACGTGCCCCCCATATTCTAGAAGGTCCAGAATCGCCGCGGGACTTTCACAATGGATTACAGCAGGGACTTGATTTTTTTTTTTTTTTCTTTTCAATAAATTGGCCAAAGAGGGAATGTTTTTGTGGAGTGTTTTTTCAAATAATTTTTTTTTTTGTTGTCAATTTTTTTTTATTATTACTGTCAATTAGTTATGTCTGGTATCAAATAGACGCCGTGACATAACTAATTGCTGGTGTAATACTACTGTATGTTTTGAGGATTTCGATAGCGTAGGGCAATGACAGCCAGAGACGAGTTTGTGGTACAAGATGTTTATGATATGTAACCACGGTAGATACACAACGGAAATACACAGTATAACAAACACATGAAAATACCTTTCCGAAACGGAGCGAAGGGGATTCCCGGGGCCACGCACCGGACTCCCCCAGGGAGACCACCAGAGCGAACCCCTATACAGGGACTGTCCGGCAATCAACCCCGGAAGGCCTAAATGCGCCGCAGCCGGGACACAAGGGGCAAGCGGTAAAGTCCAGAAGTGTCCGTACGGGATGAAAGTCCAGAATGGTTATGAACCGGAAGAAACCGGGCAGACGTGCTGACCAAAGACGGCAGACGGAGTCCGGGCACAGTTTGAAGAAACCGGGTGTGGTCCAGAGTCGGTCGGTAGATTTTCAGGAGGATCCAAAGGTAATCAAGTAGCAGCAGCAGCAAGGCAGGAGCACACAGCAAGCAGTATACTCAGGCACTGGACTAGGCTTAGAGGCGGCCTTTTAAGCAGCTGGACAGGAAGTAGGGCAACAGAACATAAAACTCCATGTTAACCGAGGGCAAGCTCTTTCAAAAGAGGACTGGAAAACCCGGAAACCTGACATTACTCCCCCCCCCAGAAACGGCCTCAGGACGGGTCAGGGCCCGGCTTGTCCGGGTACCGTCGATGAAACTGAGCGATCTTCCGGGGTGCTCGAATGTTACCCACCGGTTCCCAGGAATCGTCCTCCTGGGCGTACCCCTGCCAACGTACCAGATACTGAAGCCGACGACGATGGAGCCGGGAGTCAATAATGTCTTCAACCACGAACTGCTCCTCGCCGTCGACCATCACAGGCGGAGGAGGAGGCACGACACGACCATGAAACGTATTGGGAGAGACGGATTTGAGGAGAGAAACATGAAAGACCGGGTGTACCTTTAGATGGTGCGGTAACCGCAGCCGACAGGCCACAGGGCTCACGATCCCAGTGATCTTGAACGGACCGATGAATTTTTGTCCCAGCTTCTGCGAAGGGACACCCAATCTCAGGTTCTTGGTGGACAACCATACAGAGTCCCCTACCTTATACATGGGTGCCGGTTTCCGGTGAGCGTCTGCCGACCTCTTGTAACGCTCCTGAGCTGTAGCCACAGTGTCCTTCAGAACCTCCAGATTTTGTCGTAGCTCTGTCAATCTGTCCTCCACCGCGGGCACTGAGACCGCAACCGGTGACCTAGGCAAAATAGTCGGATGGTAACCCAAGTTAGCAAAGAAGGGCGTTACCTTAGTGGAGCTGCTCTGAGTGTTGTTATACGAGAACTCCGCCAACGGAAGCATCTTCAACCAATCGTCCTGCAGATGGCTGACATAACAGCGAAGGTATTGTTCCAGGGTTTGATTGGTCCGTTCGGTTTGCCCATTTGTCTGAGGATGGTATGCAGAAGACAAACAGACATCAATCTGAAGTGCCGTACAAAACCCCTTCCAGAACCTAGACGTGAACTGCACGCCCCGGTCAGAGATGATCTCGTCTGGTACCCCATGCAATCGGAATACGTTCTGGATAACCAGATCCACTGTCTCTGCGGCTGAGGGAAGACCGGCACACGGAATAAAGTGAGCAGCTTTAGTCAACCGATCCACCACCACTAAAATGGTATTGTGACCGTCTGAGACGGGCAACTCCACAATAAAATCCATTGAGATAGACCCCCAAGGGCGAGATGGCACGGGTAACGGTTGGAGGAGTCCTGTAGGAGCCACACGAGGGACCTTGCACCGGGCACAAACCACACATGAGTGGACATAGTCCTTTACATCCTTTAAACAGGTAGGCCACCAGAAAAAACGGTTCAGAAATTCCTGCGTCTTCTGTACCCCCCTATGACCAGCCAACACGGAGTCATGGACCAATTTGAGAACCCGAAGTCTTACGGCCTCCGGGACATAAATGCGTCGCTCTCTCAACCACACACCATTCCGAAGAACAAGAGTTACATCATTCGGGGGGGCAGCAAGAAATACGTCACCATCATAGGCCAGCTTGATTTCCTTCCACAAGTCCTGGTCCTGGATTACTCCAACGAAATTGGCATCCGATAACACGGTCTGAGACGGGGTTCCAGGCACGGAGTCCACGGCGTGGATTCGGGACAAGGCATCGGCTTTCCCATTACGTGAACCTGGACGGTATGTAACGACAAAATTGAACTGGTTAAGGAATAGGCTCCAACGGGCTTGCCGTGGAGATAGGCACCTGGCAGACTTAAGAAATTCCAGATTACGATGATCTGTGAGTACTATCACTTGCTGCGCGGCTCCCTGTAAGTGGTGTCTCCATTCCTTGAAAGCGGAAATAATCGCTAACAATTCCTTGTCCGCAATGTCATAGTTCCTTTCTGCAGGGGACAACCGGCGGGAAAAGAAAGCACACGGATGTAAGAGATTCTTGTCCCCAGTCCTTTGAGAAAGGATGGCCCCTAATGCGTAGTCGGAAGCGTCGACTTCCACGATAAAGGGAAGTGCGGGATTCGGATGTACCAATATAGGCGCTGAGGTAAAACAAACCTTGAGACGATGGAAAGCTTCCTGGGCCTGGGCGGACCACACAAACTTCTGTCCTTTCTTGGTTAACAGAGTGATGGGACGAACGATCTCTGAAAAATTACGGATAAAACGTCGGTAAAAGTTGGCAAAACCGACAAAGCGTTGTACCTCTTTGATGTTCCCCGGTTCCGGCCAGTCTAGAATTGCTTGTATCTTGCCAGACTCCATGTTCAGTCCCTGAGGAGAGATGACATAACCTAAGAATTGTATTTGTGAGCAATGGAATTCGCATTTCTCCAGTTTGATGTACAGGTGGTTTTCCCTCAGCCGGGTAAGTACGGTCTTGACGTGTTCCTGGTGTTCCTGCAGGGAATCAGAAAAGATTAGGATATCGTCCAGATAAATCACCATGAATTGGTCCATGATATCCCTAAAAATATCGTTAACTAGATGTTGGAAAGTCGCGGGAGCGTTACAAAGTCCAAAAGGCATCACTAGGTACTCAAAATGTCCATACCGACATCGGAACGCTGTCTTCCACTCGTCTCCGGGACGTATACGGAGTAGATTGTATGCCCCACGGAGATCCAATTTGGTGAATATTTTTGCCTGTTGGACCCTCTCCAATAGCTCAGGAATCAACGGTAACGGATACCGGTTCCGGATAGTTATTTTATTCAGTTCCCGGTAGTCAATACAGGGTCTCAGAGTCCCCTCTTTCTTTTTCACGAAAAAGATGGGTGCCCCTGCTGGTGAGGTAGACGGACGAATAAATCCCTTAGCTAGACTTTCATCAATGTATTCTTTTAGTGCTTCTAGCTCAGGTGCCGCCAACGGGTAGACATGACCAAACGGGATCTCCGCCCCTGGGAGTAAGTCTATGGGGCAATCATACGGTCTATGCGGGGGAAGCCGATCGGCTTTTCTTTTGTCGCATATATCCACAAAGTCATTATACACCGGGGGTAGAACAGGTACCTGTACAGTGCCCTCCGCATTCGGTGTTACTGGAACCGGAACAGTTGGACTAATGGTCGGAATACTCTGCGGTGGGAAGGATATTTCCTTAGTTTCCCAATCGATGACCGGATTTGTAGACCGTAGCCACGGAATACCTAGAATAATCGGAAAATGAGGAGAAGAAATTAACATGAAAACAAGGGTCTCCTGCTGACCTGGCTTCATGACGCATTCTAGCGGTACGGTTTCCCGATCAACTGGTCCAGAGATTAACGGAGATCCGTCAACCGTCTCCATGGTAACCGGTGAGGATCTTTGCTGAGTCCGGATACCGTGTTTCCGGGCAAAAGAGGAGTCCATGAAATTTCCCCCTGCCCCAGAATCTATCATTGCAGAGGTAGGTATTAGCTGTCCCTCCCACCGGATCTGAATGGGGAGCGAGCAATGGGTATATTTCCCTTCCGAGTCCTTCGGTGAGGTTGACATTACAGTCAAGGGAAATACCGCATCCAAGTGTCCGCTTGCCTCAGAGATATCGGACTCTGCGTCCGTGTTGTCACACTCTGCCATGGCTGCCAATACCTTATTTGGGCGATTCGGACGTTTTGGGCAGTCGATCAAGAAATGGTCCGATTGACCGCAATAGAAACACAAACGCTCACGGAGCCGGTGTTCGCGACGTTCATTGGTCTCTCGCTTTTGCAGAGAGTCCACTTGCATAGGAACGTCCTCGGCCTCCCGTGGCGTCCTGAGAGCGGGTTCTCTGGAAGAAATGCAAAGTTGTTCACACGGTTTACAGCTGCCCATTTTTCCTGTCTACGTTCCGTCAAGCGGGTATCAATACGCACACAGTGCTGGAGAAACAGTTCAAAATCCCCTGGCGATTCGGAACGGGCTAACTCGTCTTTGATGGTACCGGACAAACCCTTTCTGAAAACAGACAATAATGCATTGTTTCCCCAGTCGGTGTCTACCACTAACCTCTTAAATTCAGTGGCGTATTCAACGACAGAACGCTTTCCCTGACGTAAGGAAAGGAGAGCCGATTCAGCGGTAGCACGGCGATTTGGATCATCAAACATCTGCGCCATTGCGGTCAGAAAGTCCTCCAGGTGATTTAAACGGATGTCCCGGTTCTCTATCATAGATTTAGCCCAAGCCAGTGCTCGTGAGGTTAATAACATAATTATACATAACACTTTGGACCGGTCAGAACGGTAATAATCAGCATGTACATCAAAAAACAGTATACATTGGTTCACAAATCCACGAAACTGACTACGGTCACCATTGAAACGGAATGGGGGTAACCTAGGCATACCGGCAGCTGATACGGACGTAGTGGGGCCGGCTTCCTGAGCCTCCACTCTGACTTGCAAATCCTGTATAGCCGGACCCAGTACCTGGTGATCATGGCCCAGCTGTGTCTCCACATCTCTAAGTTTAGTCTGCACCACCTCCATCTCCTGCTGCAAGGAGTTAATCATAGAAAAGAGCTGATCTACTCGTGTCTCAGTCATTGCCCCAGCGAAATCCTCTTAGTGGCCTGAGTATAATGTAATACTACTGTATGTTTTGAGGATTTCGATAGCGTAGGGCAATGACAGCCAGAGACGAGTTTGTGGTACAAGATGTTTATGATATGTAACCACGGTAGATACACAACGGAAATACACAGTATAACAAACACATGAAAATACCTTTCCGAAACGGAGCGAAGGGGATTCCCGGGGCCACGCACCGGACTCCCCCAGGGAGACCACCAGAGCGAACCCCTATACAGGGACTGTCCGGCAATCAACCCCGGAAGGCCTAAATGCGCCGCAGCCGGGACACAAGGGGCAAGCGGTAAAGTCCAGAAGTGTCCGTACGGGATGAAAGTCCAGAATGGTTATGAACCGGAAGAAACCGGGCAGACGTGCTGACCAAAGACGGCAGACGGAGTCCGGGCACAGTTTGAAGAAACCGGGTGTGGTCCAGAGTCGGTCGGTAGATTTTCAGGAGGATCCAAAGGTAATCAAGTAGCAGCAGCAGCAAGGCAGGAGCACACAGCAAGCAGTATACTCAGGCACTGGACTAGGCTTAGAGGCGGCCTTTTAAGCAGCTGGACAGGAAGTAGGGCAACAGAACATAAAACTCCATGTTAACCGAGGGCAAGCTCTTTCAAAAGAGGACTGGAAAACCCGGAAACCTGACAGCTGGGCTTGATGCCAGGTGACATTACACATCTGGTATCAACCCCATTTATTACCCCGTTAGCCACGGCACCAGGGCGCGGGATGAGTTGGGCGGCTGTGGCGGCTGTGGCCTGCTATTTTTAGGCTGGGAAGAGTCCAATAACCATGGCTCTTCCCACCCTGAGAATACCAGACCCCAGCTGTCAGCTTCACCTTGACTGGTGATCTAATTTGGGGGGACCCTACGTTTGTTTGTTTTTTTAATTATTTATTTATAAATAATTTAAAAAAAAAAAACAGCTTGGGGAGCCCTCCAAATTGATCACCAGCCAAGGTGAAGCTGTCAGCTATGGTTTGCAGGCTACAGCTGTCTGCTTTACCCTAGCTGGCTATCAAAAATAGGGGGGACCCCACGTCATTTATTTTAATTATTTTTTTTTCTTTTTGGGCTAAATACAAGGCTAGGCACCCTTTAGTGACACATGAAAGGCACTAAAGGGCGCCAGCTTAGAATATGCAGGGGGTGGGACGTTATATATGTTTGACATCTATCCATTCATCCATTGTAGCATTTTAGGCTATGTGCCCACAATCAGGGTTTGCAGCGTTTTGGGCGCAGAGTGTTTTCCCTGCGTCCATAACGCTGCGTTGTGCAGTAGAAGCACAGTGGAAGGATTTTTAGAAATCCCATGCCCACTGTGCTTCTTTTCTCCGCAGCATAAACCGACCTGTGGCGCAGCTTCCCGAGCCTCAGCATGTCAATTTATGCTGCGGAGATGAGTGTGCTCTGCAGGTAGCATAGAACTAAAGTCCACAGCAGCCTGAACCCAAATCGTGGGCATGGGCAGCTGCGTTCTCCCGTGGACAACACTCACATCTCTGTAGGAAGGCTGACACTGTGTACTGGACGCAGTGTCGCTGGATCATGGCCACATAGCCTAAAAGTGAGAAATTTGTTGCTACAGCAACATCTTTGGGAAGTACCTGTGGATTCAAAATGCTTACTATACTCCTGAATAAAATCCTTGAGGGGTCCATTTTCCAAAATGGAGTCACTTGTGGGGGGTTTCTAATGTATAGGTAACCAAGAGGCCCTGCTAATGTGACATGGTGCGCGCAATTTATTTAAACTTTTCCAAAATTCAAATGGTGCTCCTTCCATTCCAAGCCCTCCCATATATCCAAACAGAGGTTTTTGTCCACATATGGGGTATCCCTGCGCTCACAAGAAATTGGATAACAAACTGTGGGGTCCATGTTTTGTTGTTGCCTCTTGAAAAAGTGAGAAATGTGATGCTAAAGAAACATTTTTGTGAAAATAATGAAAATTTTCAATATGGCAACCTAAGCTTATCAAATTCTGTGAAGTATTCGTGGATTCAAAATGCTCAATATACACCTAGATAAAAGCTTTGAGGTTTCTTGATTCCAGAATGGGGTCACTTGTGGGGGGCCTCCACTGTTTAGGCACTTTAGGGGCTTTTCAAATGCGACATAGCGTCCACTAATTATTCCAGCCAAATGTTCAGTCAAATTGCACTCCTTCCCTTCCAAGACCTGCCGTGTGCCAAAACAGTTGATTTCCACCACATATAAGATATCACCAAACTCAGGAGAAATTGCAGAATACATTTCATGGTGATTTTTTTCCTTTTACCCTTGTGAAAAAAAAGCTACCTGGTTGAAGTAACAATTTTGTGGTAAAATTTTATTTTTTTATTTTCATGGCTCAACGTTATAAACTTCTGTGAAGCACTTGGGGGTTCAGGGTACTCACCAAACATCTAGATAAATTCCTTGAGAGGCCTAGTTTCCAATATGGGGTCACTTGTGGTGGTGTTTTGCTGTTTACGTACCTTAGGGGTCCTCCAAATGCAACATGGTGCCCGCAATCTTTTTCAGCCAAATTTCCTTTCCAAAATTCAAATATTGCTCCTTTCGTTCCAAGCCCTCCCATTTGTCCAAACAAAGGTTTCAGACCACATGTGAGGTATCACCGCGCTCATAAAAAAGTGAATAACAAACATTTGGGTCAAATTTTTGGAATTACCTCTTGAAAAAGTGAGAGAATTGATGCTAAAGCAACATTTTTGAGAAAAAAATTACAATTTTCAATATGACAAAGTAACGTTATCAAAATCTGTGAAGTACCTGTGGGTCCAAAATGCTCAGTATACCCCTCGATAGAAGCCTTAAGGGGTCTAGTTTCCAAAATGGGGTCACTTGAGGGAGGTTCCTGCTGTTTAGGTACCTTTATGGGATCTGTAAAAGCAACATGGTGTCCGCAATCTGTTTCAGCCAACTTTGCTTTCCAAAATTCAAATATTCCTCCTTTCATTCCGAGCTCTCCCATTTACCCAAACAAAGGTTTCTGACCACATGTGGGGTATTGGCGCGCTCATAAGAAAGTGGGTAACAAAGTGTAAGGTCCAATTTTTGGTGTTACCTCTTGAAAAAGTAAGAAAATTAGTGCTAAAGTAACATTTTTAGGTAAAATGTTAATTTTTATTTTTTTCATTCCACATTACTTTAGTTCCTGTGAAGCACCTGAAGGGTTAATAAACTTCTTGAATGTGGTTTTGAGTACCTTGAGGGGTGCAGGTTTTAGAATGCTGTCACTTTTGGGTATTTTCTGTCACCCAGGCCTCTCAAAGTCACATCAAATGGGATGTGGTCCCTAAAAAAATGGTTTTGTAAATTTTGTTGAAAAAATGGGAAATTGCTGATGAACTTTGAACCCTTCTAACTTCCTAACCCCAAAAAATTTTGTTTCAAAAATTGCGCTGATCTAAAGTAGACAAGTAGGAAATGTTATTTATTAACTATTTTGTGTGACATAACTCTCCGGTTTATGGGCATAAAAATTAAAAGTTTGAAACTTGCAAAATTTTTAATTTTTTTGTCAAATTTCAGATTTTTTCACAAATAAAATAAAAAAAATCATCCTAAATTTACCTCTAACATGAAGCCCAATAGGTCATGAAAAAACAGTCTCAGAATCACTGGGATCCATTGAAGCGTTCCAGAGTTATAACCTTATAAAGTCACACTGGTCAAAATTGCAAAAAATGGCCTGGGCATTAAGTACAAATCTGGCTTCGTCCTTAAGGGGTTAAGAACGTCAATTGAAGATGCAAAAATTAAGCCATCACACAGCTCTAGCTCTTGAAAAATGAGAATGCTATGGGTTTCGGTAAATGGCGACAAAAGCGCCATTCTTTGTTTTTACAAAGTCCTAAAAAAAAATTTCCACACTTAGATAAAAGTAAAACTATACATGTTTGGTATGTACGAACTCGTACTGAACTGGGGAATCATATTGCTAGGTCATATAGTAAATAGATGAGCGATGTTTGAGGTTCGAGGTTCGCCAATTTCATGTTCAAGTGATTTTGGGGGTTGTTCGAGTCGTTCGACGAACTCGAACGATTTGCTAAAAGTTCGGCAGTTCGAGTTACGTTTGAGAACTGTTCGAACACCAAAAGCGTGGCTTTTCACAGTAAGTATGTGCTCACCTTTCGTATCTGCATGCGTCCTGCGTCCCCAGCACAATCTCTCTCTCTTTTCTACTCACCGATCACAGGCGTCTCGCTGCACGGCTGTCACAAATCTCCAGAGGCATTTCCTCTTTTAAAAATGGCTGCCGCTTCATTATTCAATTAGTTATTCCGTGCTTTCCCTGCCCACCGGCGCCCATGAGTGGTTGCAGTCAGACATGCCCCCACGATGAGTGACAGCTGTCTCACTGCAACCAATCACAGCCACCGGCGGGCGGCTCTATATCGTGTAGTAAAATAAATAAATAAATTTAAAAAAAAAATGTCGTTTCCCCATATTTGATACCAGCCAGGATAAAGCCACACCGCTGGAGGCTGGTATTGTCAGGATGGAGAGCACCACATTATGGAGAGCCCACCACCCTAACAATATGACCCAGCAGCCTCCCAGAATTGCCGCATCCATTAGATGCGGCTGTCCCGGGACTCTACCCAGCTCATCCCGAATTGCCCTGGTGCGGTGGCAATCGGGGTAATAAGGAGTTAATCATGCCAGGCGTCTCCCCGAGATACCTTCCATGATTAAACTGTAAGTGAAAGTAAAGAAACACACACAACGAAAAATCCTTTATTTGGAATAAAAGGCAAAAAAACACCTCATTTACCTTTTTATTAAAATCCCCAAACAACAATCCAGGTCCAAAGTAATCCATACGACACTGTCAGCTCTGCTACATGAAGATGACAGGGAACGATCTGTGTTCTCTCCACGTAGCACCTCAAATGAGCCGTGCTGTCACCAGACGTCACTCTGCAATGTAGACGTCAAGATTACCAAATCTGCCTATGTTTCTTATTAGTGCCAGTGGCTCAATGGATAGAGCTCCTGTCTAAGAAACATTAGTTCGTGAGTTTGGTTCCTGGCTGTCCCGGTAAAAAAAGTACTTTATTTTTTATTATAATTATTATTTATTTATAATTATAATTTAATTTAATTATGCACTGAGGGGAGGAGCCGGACATCAGCCGTGAGCCGCGGGACACACCACTAAAATCGGAGCAGTTCACAAAATGAGGCTGCATTGCTCCTTCTCTCTCTCTCTCTCTCTTTCTCTCTCTCTTTCTCTCTCTCTTTCTCTCTTTCTCTCTCTTTCTCTCTCCCTCTATCTCTCTCTCTTTCTCTCTCTCGTTCTCTCTCGCTCTTTCTCTCTCTCTTTCTCTCTCTTTCTGTCTCTCTCTTTCTCTCTCTCTCTTTCTCTCTCTCTCTTTCTCTCTCTCTTTCTCTCTCTCTTTCTCTCTCTCTTTCTCTCTCTCTCTTTCTTTCTCTCTCTCTTTCTCTCTCTCTCTTTATCTCTCTTTTTCTCTCTCTCTCTCTTTCTCTTTCTTTATCTCTCTTTTTCTCTATCTCTCTTTTTCTGTCTCTTCCTCTCCCTCTCTATTGTTCTCTCTCTTTCTCTCTCTCTTTCTCTCTTTCTTTCTCTTTCTCTCTCTCTCTTTCTCTCTCTCTCTCCCTCTCGCTCTCTCTTTTTCTCTCTTTCTCTATCTCCCTCTCTCTCCTCTCTCTCCCTTTCTCTCTTCTCTCTCTCTCTTTTTCTCTCTCCCTCTCTCTCTTTATCTCTCTCTGTTTCTCTCTGTTTCGCTCTCTTTTTCTCAGTCTCTCTTTTTCTCTTTTTCCCTCTCTCTCTTCTCTCTCTCTTTCTCTCTATCTCTTTCTCTCTCTTTTTCTCTTTCTCTCTCTCTCTTTTTCTCAGTCTTTCTTTCTAATTTTTCCCTCTCTTTCTCTCCTCTTTCTCCTCTCTCTCTCCTCTTTCTCCTCTCTCTCTCCTCTCTCTCTTCTCTCTCTTCTCTCTATCCCTTTCTCTTCTCTTTTCTCTCTCTTTTCTCTCTCTTTTCTCCCTCTCTTTTCTCTATCTTCTCTCTCTCTTCTTTCTCTCTCTCTCTTCTTTCTCTCTCTCTCAGACCTGGCGATGATCAGCTGAATCAGTCACCTGACGGAATCAGCTGACACTATAAGTCGAGCGGTGAGGCCGGCTTTTTACTGCCCGGCCGGCTTAACTATCAGCTGATGCTGTCCGACAGGAGTCTGCACAGAAATGTGTATTTTTTTTTTTTCAACTGATGCATCAGCTGATTGTATAAAAGCCGTTTATACAATCAGCTGCTGTGTCATGGGATTCAGGCCCTTGAACCTGACACATCATCTGATCGCTTTGCCTTCCAGCAAACCGATCAGATGATATTGGATCCGGATTGGACGGCACGGGACCCTTGACCCAGGAGTACTGCGGAGGGGGATTCTTTATTTCAATAAAGATGGAGTCACTAATTGTGTTGTGTTTTATTTCTAATAAAAATATTTTTCTGTGTGTTTTGTTTTTTTTCATCTGTACTAGAAATTCATGGTGGCCATGTCTAACATTGGCGTGACACCATGAATTTCGGGCCTAGGGCCAGTTGATAAAATACAACTAGCCCTAACCCCATTATTACCAAGCAAGCCACCCACCACCAGGGCAGCTGGAAGAGTTGGATACAGCGCCAGAAGATGGCGCTTCTATGAAAGCACCATTTTCTGGGGTGACTGCGGACTGCAATTTGCAGCAGGGGTGCCCAGGAAGCTTTGGCACCCTGAGCTGCAGATTCCAATACTCAGCTGCCTGGTTGTACCTGACTGGACAGAAAAATTGGGTGAAGCCCACGTAATTTTTTTTTAATTATTTCATGAAATACATGAAATAATTAAAAAAAAAAAGGGCTTCCCTATATTTTTGGTTCCCAGCTAGGTACAAATAGGCAGCTGGGGGTTGGGGGCAGCCCGTAGCTGCCTGTTGTACCTGTCAAGCATACAAAAACATGGCAAAGCCCACGTAATTTTTGGGGGGGGGGCAAAAAACTCCTGCATACAGTCCTGGATGGAGTATGCTGAGCCTTGTAGTTCTGCAGCTGCTGTCTGTCTGTCTGTATGGAGGAAAGCAGACAGCAGCAGAACTACAAGGCTCAGCATGCTCCATTCACTAGTGTATGCAGGAGAGCAGACAGCAGCTGCAGAACAACAAGGCTCAGCATGCTCCATTCACTAGTATATGCAGGAGAGCAGGCAGCAGCTGCAGAACTACAAGGCTCAGCATACTTCATCCAGGACTGTATGAAGGAGTTTTTTGCCCCCAAAAAAATGACGTGGGTTTCGCCATATTTTTGTATGCTAGCCAGGTACACTAGGCAGGTATGGCTGCCCCCAACCCACAGCTGCCTATTTGTACCCGGCTGGGAACTAAAAAATTAGGGAAGTCTTTTTTTTAATTATTTCATGAATTTCATGAAATAATTAAAAAAAAATCGACATAAGCTTCACCCCATTTTTTGTGTCCAGCCAGGTACAACTAGGCAGCTGGGGATTGGAATCCGCAGCACAGGTTGGCCCGAGCTTTCTGGGCGCCTCTGCTGCGAATTGCAGTCCGAAGCCGCCCCAGAAAATGGCACTTTCATAGAAGCGTCATCATCTGGCACTGTATCCAACTCTTCCAGCAGCCCTGGAGCCGGGTGGCTTGCTTGGTTATAATGAGTTAATACTAGCTTTGTTTTACTAGCTAGTATTAAGCCAGAGATTCTTAATGTCAGGCAAGTTTGACCCGGCCATTAAGAATCTCCAATAAAGAGTTAAAAAAAAGACACCACAGAGAGAAAAAATACTTTAATAGAAATAAATACACAGACACATTAGAGACTCCATGTTTATTACTCCATGTCAGCCCTCGACGATCCTGCTCTTCTGCCTTCTTTCTCCTTCAACCCATGCAGCTCTGCTACATCAGACAGCACTGCATGATATGAAGAACGCTGCTGCTCCCGTGCAGTCTAATCACTCAGTGAGTGACCAGATTCTGCGGGCTCTAAGCGGTGACGTTACCGCTGACAGGCGGATTACCATAGCAATGGTGCTCCGATCATGTGATTCCCGGTGCCGCAATTTACCAGCTGTGGCATCTAGTCCTTGCATGTGGGCTGACTCTGTAAAGAGCACCGACATGGATGGACGGGGAAGCCAACCATGTGCCAGACCATTTTGCCGGTACACAGACATGCTCAAACGAGCACCGCGTACCGTAGAGATGCACTAACAGAACCTAGCATGACGTCTAGCCATGTGACCAGTCTGTAGCCAATGAGCTAATAGACACGTGACTGGTAACATGCTATTTTGAAGTCACGATAGGTCCTATCATCAGTGCTGGTTACTGGGAGGACGCAGTGATTATCGGAAGGAAAAGCGTCAGGAGACAGAGTGCAGGACGCGTCGCGGGGACCTGTAAGTGTTATGGCAATATTTATTAACTGTATGTGTACATATATAATGTGTTTTTATGTGTTTGTGTTTGCCTCCCATTGTTTTCAATGGGGTTTGAGTGGTTCATCGAACGGTTCGTCGAACGTTCGTCGAACGGGGCCTCCGTTCGACGAACTGAACTGAACTCGAACGCCAGGGGGGTGGCTCATCTCTAATAGTAAACATGGTAAAAATAATTCAAAAAACAATTTCACTGCACTTGGAAATTTTTTCCCTTTTTCCAGTGCAATATGGGGCAAAATTAATGGTGTCATTCAAAAGTACAACTCGTCCCACAAATCACAAGCCCACATTAGACTCTATTGCCAGAAAAATAAAAAAGTTATGGCTGTTGGAAGAAAGAGAAGAAAAAATATTAAAATGGAAAATTGCTGGTGATAAAGGGGTTATTATTTCCTATTAAAATCCTTGTACTTTGAAAATTAATTGCAGAGTGGCTTTATAATATTTTTTGAAAAAGGTAGACTAAATACGCACCCACCTAGCTTGAGTGACAGCTCTTCTGTATCTATATTTCTTGGTGCTGCAGAAATCTCAAACATTGGTCAACACAAGGAGCGTTCAATAGACTGAACAGGCGAATACTTGTAAAATGTATTTCTTAATATCAGGATTATACAACTATTCTGACTTTGGATTTTCTCAAAGTGCATCATCAGCATGTATGAAATGTACTTTAAAGTATATATAAATTAGAAGTGAATATATAATTTATGTTACCAGCTCCACCAAGAAAAAAGGTTCTGATGGGTTTTGTATTGTCTACTTAGAATAATTTACCCTGTGTCATACTTCATAAGTTAATGTATTGATACGTCTGTAAGTATCAGAAGGATTATAGTCAAACAGACTTGGACAAGCATTTCAATTATTTTCTTTCCTGAAGCTGATCTGTCAGTTAAACTGGATTTGTAGCAATTACAATTTCTGAATCAGCTTGATATTTAAAAGGAATCAGTCAACACTTTGGAGCTATGTTACCTATTATTATGGACATACAGTTTCTAGAATGCTAAGTCATTCCTGTTTGCCTCATATTAGAAGCCTTGTTGGGACTAAATTAGCATTTATGACTTTATGTAAATTATTTCTTCCAGGCTGTGGGGAGGATGCTGCCTGGAAGATAACTCTGCTTCCGCACCCCCATTATCATTTGTATTGCCTCCCACAGCATTATTGTGTCCCTGTGAAGATGGATTTTTGTCTTATAATCCAGCACCTTTGCATTTCTAGTGCTGTCATTATTCTTCGGTATTCCACCCTTCCCTGGGCATTGGCTTCTTGTTGCTTCTGTGCAGGCTCCAGCAAATCACTGGAACATCTACTCTCAGTGTTCTCCAGCAAGCAGAAGAGTGTACTCCTGAATTCCTTCTTTCTCCCTATAGAGTAAGAATGTCATTTTATCTGACTGTCCCTCTCCTGAACATAAAATCTGAACCCAGCCAAACTCAATTCCACAATAATGTGTTGGGATTTTGCTTCTCCTGTCTCTGCAGGCAACCTCTCTGTACACAAGGTAAGTACACTTTCGATATGTATGCCCGGGATCCACATTGCTTTAGTAGTACCATTACTATGTTGAAGTCTTGAAGATGCTCTGCCATGAGGTGCACTATGGGGATTTGGTCATCACCCCTTACTGAATCTTTACACATGTTCTTCACTAAGCTGTTCATCCACATTCCTCTTTCCTTAGCAAACACATGCTGAGCTCTGCAAACACATACCAATAAGGGAACAGCTCTATATATTCCATTGATTTCCTGGCCAAATGTGTTTCCCCGGCATTCCTGACCAAAATATCTGGCATCCTGTGCTGTACAATTAAAAAGGATAAAAAGTAACATAGAAGCTAGGGTATGCCTCAGGGTCTCTATGTTGATACATGGAAGGGAAAAAAAGGGTTCAGCTCACCTGCCAGCCAAACTGCTCAAATCCTTAGGGTGCAAGGGTCCGCTGGTAGGTCCACGCCAGCATGGGATAAGCAACAGCAAAATGGAAGGGAAGGATCCAGCACAAATTCCTTATTGATAAAAAGTTTTTCTTATTATTTATTGAAGTATTAAAAGCAAAAACAAAAGGGAGACCGAAGATTGGAAACATACATTAAAGCATGGGTGCTCTTAACGCGTTTCGGACTTTAAATAAAAACAAACTAAGTCCTTAGTCATAAGTGACCCATACTGTGCAGAGTACTGCTCTTATAGACTAAGAGCACTACTCTGCATAGTATGGGTCACTTATGACTAAGAGGACTTAGTTTGTTTTTATTTAAAGTCCGAAACGCGTTATGAGCACCCATGCTTTAATGTATGTTTCCAATCTTCGGTCTCCCTTTTGTTTTTGCTTTTAATACTTCAATAAAGAATAAGACAAACTTTTTATCAATAAGGAATTTGTGCTGGATCCTTCCCTTCCATTTTGCTGTTCTCTATGTTGATAGTAGCAGCATGGCAATATACATAGATTGTAGAGTAAAGATGAGCGGACCTGTAGAGATTCCAATTAGTCAAATCATGGGAATTTCTCAGGAAAATTTGATACATGTTGAATTTAATTTATTTCAACACAAAGGTAATGTTCCTCATTATTGTCTTAAGTATTGCTTGGCTCTGACGGGATTAAGTCAAGTGGGAGGGGTATGTTCAGTTGTGCCTCATTCCCGGACTCCTGCCGCCTTATTATGGTGTGGACTCCTCCGGGGTGCCATCAGTAATAGTTCCTGCTCTGCAGCGCATGCACTGGTTCCTGTGAGTTTGCTCTGATCTGTCCTGCTACCCAGCTTTCTTCTCCTTGACATCCGTTCCCTCCAAACTTTCTGTTCGCCCTGTCTACCTGACCCTGGTCCCGTCCTGTGTCTCTTCCTCCACCATACCTTTGCACTTTTGTGCTCTCCCGGTCTATAACGTCCCCTGGCTACAGTTCTGCTCCTCCTCGGCTCTTTATTTGACTTCTCGGCTTCTAACCCCCTTGCTTCCATTTTACTATGGCTTTTTCACTCCCCTGTATTGATGTGACATCTCAGTTTGATTTTGGTTTGTCTGACTACTCTAACTCTTGTGCTAGCTACCTCTGTTGGGCTTTTGTATTATTGCACTTTGGAGTTCAATCTCCACTAAGTCCCTACACCCCCTAATTTACATGGAACCTTGAATTTTTTTAAATTCGACTCCAACTCGATCACTCACAGAGCAATCCGCTCATCTCCAGTAAACACTGTTCAAAAATGCAATCATATAATGGCCAGAAATAGTGGTATTTCTAATGGGCATGCTTGATAGTTTATTCTGAAAAGTTACATGAAAGGTAAATTTTAAAAAATAAATAAATCAAATACATTTACCCTCATACTACCAAGGAATAGAGATGAGAGGACCCATGTATGTTTGGATTCGGCCAGACTTTAGATCAAAGTTCATTTTTGGACCCAGACTTGACCTGAACTTGTTCCTGGACCTTGAACCCCATATAAGTTAATAAGAACCCAAACTAACAGGCTCAACTCAAGTAAAGCATATAATAGAAGTCAATGATTGGGCAGTTCGGCTCTCCACCCACATACAGCTAGCCATAAACAGCGCGTGTCCGGGGGAGGGAGGACGGGTTTTTTTATGCACTACATCCCAGAGACTACAAGCAGCTCTCACTGTGCCAAGCACCAATCAATGTGAAGAAGACTGAAAAGATAAAAGATGCTAATAGGGCACTAACGTTACAGACGTTTGTAGAAAAAATAAGATGTACTCATTTTATGCAGATGTGAAAATAGTCACATCTGCTATTAAAACTGTGTAGGATATGGCTGCATCAGGCACCACAAGAAGTTGGTGTCAAAACCACGAGAAGTTGGCATCATGTACATGTGTGAATTATCTGAAGAAAGAGATGTGATCCCTGACACACGTAATAAATTCACGTTTAACCATTACTACTGACCATCTTCTTACGACAGTGCAAGAATCCACTTCTATTTGATCTTTTGTGCCAAGCACCAAGCATACCCAAGAACACCTAATGCCCAGTCAAGTGGTTAGCACTTAGCATATGAACATCACCCCAAACTCGGACAAAGACTATTTTTAAAAGACTGTGTTCGAGTTTGAGCCCCGGACACAGTATTTGGTATGAACCCTTACCGTTACAGTTTGGGTTCGCTCATCTCTACGTTGCAATAATGGCAGCCAGAGGAGACAAGGTTTATTATTGTGACATCATATGATTAAAGTACAGAACAGTCAGGTAAATGTTCCCATCTTCAGTAATGAGGCATCACTTTCCTATAAGTTTTGCAGAATGTCTTCTTTCGTGTCAGTTTTGCTTCTATGAGCTAATACATTATTAAACAGCATCTTAAGCAGTAAACATACAGATGTGTGCAAGTTTATTTGTTAACAAGAATATCTGGAGTATTTAACTTAGAAGGAATCCTATACTAAATTCTACAAGCTGTTCATTAAACGAGGGATCCACAGAAAGCAGTAACATGTTGCAATGAAGGTATTACTGTGTTTGCTGTTCCATGCTGTTAGCGGTTGACAATAAAAGTCTGAAATGTCAGTGCAAATTACCTAATGTATGATAGATGGTGTTGTTTACACTAATTAAGAAATGATACAACATTTCAAGCTTGCATACCTTTTCTATTACAAAAGAAATCGGAGATTATGTATGAAAGTGAAAATATTTTAAAGATCTTTTGATACATTTTTACTATAACAATTATGTCTATAGTGGAGGTTTATGGACCTTTTTACATGTGTTTAATTTTGCTTCACTTTGTGTCTTTATTATGCTTTTAAGCCTGGTAAATACATAAAAACACTTGAAATTAATTATTATTGGAAGTGTCTTGGCAATTTAGCTCTAATATAATCTGTTAAATCTAGTGTATATATTAATTCATAAGTTATCATTATATATTATTATAATTGTGAAGTTATAATTACATAATGTTAGCATTGAAAGGAAATACAATATTTTACAAAATGTCATACATGATAATAAAGAGGTTATCCCATTTTGGAAAATCACTGCTCCAGATGCAGTTTTGTTTTTTTTTTGCTAGAGGATTTGGTGCAGGAATATGGTGAATAAATTACAGCTTCAAATCTGCATCTGTTGGTAAAACAAAAGGCAGTTTTTTGTCAGGAGATACAGGTCTGATTGAACTCAGTTCACGAACTGTAAGATGAGATCACCGAGTTCAAACAGTTTACCTGAGGTGAGTTTTCCTGTGGTCACAGGTGGGGTACCATGAGAACCTCCAGCTGTGACCGCACATAACCTCAATGATGTCACCGCTCACACCTGCAGCTCAGTCAGTCTACCTGAAGTCACAGTGGGCAGTCATGTTTTGTGCCTGTGACTGCAGGATGTAGCAGACCTGGGATCGTAGTGGGATCTTGTGTGGATTATGTCGGACCTGGGTGCTTTATGTGTTAATAAAGGGGTGAAAAAGGGTGATGTTTTTTGTATTTTATTTCAAATAAAGGATTTTTTCAGTGCTTGTGGTTATGGCTTTTCACTTACAGATTATTCATGGGGGATCTTATAGATGTCTCCCATTACTAATCTAGGGCTTAGTGGCAGCTGTGAGCTGTTATTAACCCCTTATTACCTCAATTGCCACCACACGAGGGCAATTGGGATGAGCTGGGTAAAGTGCTGGGACTTTCACATCTACTGGATGAGACAATTCTGGGTGGCAGCAGACTGCAATTTTAGGCTGGGGGACCCAGTAACAATGTGCCTCCCCAGCCTGAGAATACCAGAACCCCAGCTGCAGCTTTATCTGTGCTGGGTATCAAAATTGGGAGTAACTTCACGCTGTTTGTTTAAATTATTTATTTAAATAATTTAAAAAAACCTGCATGGGGTCCCTCGTAATTTGATACACAGCCAAGATAAGTACACGGCTGAGGGCTGCAACCTGTAACCATATACTTTATCTGTGTTGGCAGAACTAAAGCAATCAAGAAAATTGAACCATGCATGCACTTAAGAAGTAGAGTTATGCTGGTCTGTACTTAGAGTAGAGCAATGATAATAAGTGAAAGAGAGTAAATTTGAGCCTACCATAGCCATGTGATCCAGACTACCTAGGTTGCACGGATGAAAAAAAGGAGTGGTCCACCCCTGCAGAAGTCAATTTAAAAGTGGTAATCCAGCACCCATAGTCCAGTTTTCAGTGAAAATGAAGATATCCTTCCAAAACATGGTAAAAACATACATGTTTAAAATCAGAACAGTTTTTACCCTCATTTAGAATGATAATAAGTGCAAGGGTTGAGATACAAATGCAACCAATCATGAAAAATGAATAAAAGCTAACAAAAGAAAGGCGAAAAGAGGTCTTTATAAATGCTTATATACTTTATTATTTAAATACTGTACATGACAAAAAAGTTGCATGGAAACAACGAGTGCGTCACACATATACACAATTGCATGTGAAAATACTTGGTCAGTGATGTCTGACAAAAAGAGAAAACATCTAGCTAACATGGTAGATCATTAAAAAAAAGTAAAATAGAGAATGTATAAATATATATCCCACTTAATAAAAAGGATAAATTAATAGAAGTTGATGTCATGTACGCTGCCTAGTGCTAGGAGGTGAGTATCCCCTTTGTCTACAAAAATGTCACAGGGCTGCATTTGTAATATATGCTAAATACTAAATACTAAATAAATGCTATGAAGTGTACATGATGTCTACTATTATTCATTTATCTATTATTTAGCAGGATATACCGTATATATTTTTAAATTCTCCATTTTTCTTTTTTTTGGGCTGCAACGCTTTAATGATCTACCATCTTAGTTAGACATTTTCTCTTTTTGTCAGACATAACTCACTAAATATTTTCACATGCAACTGTGTATATGTATGATTCCCTCATTTTTTCCATGCAACTTTTTTTGTTATGTATTTGATAAGGAAGGTATCTAAGCATTTATAAAGACCGCTTTGATAAAAATGACTTTCCTTTGTTTATTCATTTATCTGTTTTGGGCATCACCATATGGGTTGACCCCACATCAATTTATTTATTTATTCATTTTTTCATCACCATAGGTACGCAGACAGCATGTGCGATTCCAAGGAGTCAGATATGCTGTCACACAGGGTCGGGGCACGGTCTGACTGCAACCAGAGATGCGGAGACTGCCGGTGGGTGGGGGAAGCTGTGAATATCTATGAGGGTTAATGAGCGGATCCAGAAACAATGTGACAGCCACGTGGGAGACTCAGTAAGTATAACTTTCCTGCTTTATTCCTTATTTTCTTTCTTTTGCAGCCGCTCTAGCCCTTACTAACACCCCCTAGCCTTTACTAACACATAGGTTTTGCCTCCCAATGAATGTATTGGTATTCGGATATATTTGTCCAGCTGTTCGTCAAGCAACTTGGCAAACACAGGGAAAGTTGGCGAACACAAACTGAACCTTGACAGATTTGCTCATCTCTGCTCATGAATGCACTTTGAATGGAGTGACCCCCAGGCAAAAGGGTCTGGAGGATTGAACTCTAGTGGTAGGGCTCCAAGTTATGGACAGATTAAAGGTTATGGGTCAAGACGTACTGATGCATGAGTCAAGTTGATTTTCCTTGGTGAAGTTTCCCAAGTGTCTGAGAGTAAAAAGCTTTACTCTGACTCTCCTGGCAAATCCACTGACTGCCTCATCTACATAGGGAATAGACTTGGAGCCACAGCAAAAGAAATTAACTATCATGCATTGGAATATAGTGTTAGGCTAGATTGTGCTGGGACTCACAGGACAAGTAAGAATGGAGATAATCCAGAGGGAACTGCAAGTCTGTCTGAGTATACTTTGTACATTTAAAATATACTGGAAGTTATGTGCCCACGGGAGACTCAGTAAGCATAACTCTCCTGCTTTATTCCTTATTTTCTTTCTTTTGTAGCCCCCTAGCTCTTACAAAAGGCCACTTTACACACAGAGATAAATCTGTGGCAGATCTGTGGTTGCAGTGAAATTGTGGACAATCAGTGCCAGTTTGTGGCTGTGTACAAATGGAACAATATGTCCAGGATTTCACTGCAACCACAGATCTGCCAAAGATTGATCTGTGTGTAAAGTGGCCTTAAGGGTACCGTCACACTTTAGCGATGCAGCAGCAATCCCACCAGCGATCTGACCTGGTCAGGATCGCTGCTGCGTCGCTACATGGTCGCTGGTGAGCTGTCAAACAGGCAGATCTCACCAGCGACCAGTGACCAGCCCCCAGCCAGCAGCGACGTGCAAGCGACGCTGCGCTTGCACGGAGCCGGCGCCTGGAAGCTGCGGACACTGGTAACTAAGGTAAACATCGGGTATGGTTACCCGATGTTTACCTTTGTTACCAGCGCACACCGGGC
Source organism: Anomaloglossus baeobatrachus (assembly GCF_048569485.1). Classification (NCBI taxonomy): domain Eukaryota; kingdom Metazoa; phylum Chordata; class Amphibia; order Anura; family Aromobatidae; genus Anomaloglossus; species Anomaloglossus baeobatrachus. The sequence goes on from NC_134357.1 coordinate 94,166,164, forward strand.
TTAGCTTAGCGGGTGCAGGGAACAAGAGCCGGCACTGGCAGCGTGAGAGCTGCGAAGGCTGGTAACGAAGGTAAATATCGGGTAACCACCTTGGTTACCCGATGTTTACCTTGGTTACAGCTTACCGCAGGCTGTCAGATGCCGGCTCCTGCTCCCTGCACATTCAGGATTGTTGCTCTCTCGCTGTCACACACAGCGATGTGTTCTTATCAGCGGGAGAGCAACAATAAAAAAATGAACCAGGGCTGTGTGTAACGAGCAGCGATCTCACAGCAGGGGCCAGATCGCTGCTCAGTGTCACACACAGCGAGATCGCTAATGAGGTCACTGCTGCGTCACAAAAAACGTGACTCCGCAGCGATCTCAGTAGTGATCTCACTGTGTGTGAAGTACCCCTAACACTAGCCCCCTAGTCCTAACACCAGCCTCCATAGCCCTTAATAACACATATGTTTTGCCTCCCATTGAATTCAATATTGTTTGGATATGTTTATTGAGCTGTTCGGCGAGCACCAGGAAAGTCAGCCAGCCTTTTACTGGGAAACCCTGTCTGTGAATGCACTTTAGATATCCAAGCTACTGTAAAGGAGATTACTTTTAATTTATTCAATAAAATACATGTTTTTAATATTAATGATACTGGTCTGTGTGTTGCTTTGAATCTCACAGATAGAGGATTATTTCCTACTGTTTCGTGGGGATCTTTTTGATAGATATATTGTTATCGGAGACACTTTAACATTAGGGATTTTTTGATGAAATATCCATGGCAAGCCTCCTAAAATGATTTTTTTTTAATGTAAACTAGCTATCACATTTATTACTTTCTATCTGAATGGGCTGCTAAGACGAAATATTTGCCAAGTAGTGTATTTTCCAAAAACTGTTTCAATTTATGTTGTACGTTTTCTTTATTGCCAATATCATTACACAAAAGCTGCTTCACTGTTATGGTTTAATTATCAGATCAACAATATGAAAAGTATTTTGATGACATAACAAAGAAGGAGCAATTTCCTTGTCTTTGACAAGATTATTCACCAGGTGTTAAAAACAGTGTCAACCTTACTTAGTAAAACACAATAGAGAATGTGTCTGTTTTCAAAGACTGAAATACAGTTTTTGATTTTGGAAAAAAAAAAGTTAATGAAAAACTTTTTGTAAACATCTGGTACTATATTGCCACAACAGTTATCTGCACAATTAATGAGCTCCCAAGACCATTGAGAGAACATTATTGATGTGCAATAGTAAACAGAAATACACTTTGCCAGATGGCATTGTTTAGGAGACGGTTCTTATCATAATGTGAAAACACTAAGCAGGATTCACTGGATTGTAGACATGTGCCAGCAGAAAAATTTTACACAATACAATTATCCTAATATTTGCCTCAAAGGTGCCATAGGTTTTACCAACCATTGTAGTCAAATAAAAGGAACATGATGATGTATCCGGAGATGAGTGAGTCCACCGAGACTGTATCTCCAAGTTTACTAGGATAATAGCCACACAGATTTTCCTCTAAATGACTATTATAGGATTTCCAAACTTGGCAGATTGATGTTCAGATCTTAGTTTGAATATAAATGACCACATTTTGTGCACAATTAAATTCTGATGAATAGAACAAAATTTGTCCCCATGGATTATCAACTAGGTTTGGCCCACCGATTAATTTAATGATGTACTGTATGGAAAAATGCTCTTGTTGTATTCTAGATAATATATTTATATTCGTTTGGGCTGTGACAACAGCTATTTCAGATGTTTTGCTTAGGACTGAAGAAAATCCCACATTTTTCCTGGGCTTTGCATGCATTTTATAAGGACATATTTTATGGAAAATATTTAAGGAGCGTTTTATTTTTACACATATGTAAAAAATAATTATGTTTGTCAGATGTCAAAGAGCAAGTAAAACTATTAATTTAAACAACTAAGGCTAGTTTATCAGATAAGGAAAACAGATGCGGCTCCGTACCACCGGATCACCTGATTCAATACTGCGAGGGACAGGAAAATCAGCAATAACCACCAAGGCTCTGTACAATGGTGCTCACCAGAAGGAACCAGTCTTGCGAACATCATCATAAGAGAAGGTAGATCATGGCACACGCTGTTGTATAAAAGTACTTGCTTTTGTAATGCTACCACCAGGGGGCGCATGTACACTGGAAAGATAAGGAACTCCTAGGTGTAATGCGGTGTCTGCCCAGTAGATGTCACTAGAAGCTAGACGGGGAGGTAGCAAAATGGTCGAACACGCCGAAAGTCAGAGCCGAGAGGTCATGCTAGTGCAAAGGAGAAAGAGGAGCTGAGTCACGTGGAAGCAGGACAAGGATCAGAACAAACTTACGAGAACCAGAAGCACACACTGCAGAGCAAGAACTATCACTGGTGACGTTCCGGGTGAAACAGCCCAAAGATAAGGCAAAGCAATTACCAGAATTAGGCACCAAACAAGCCACGCCCACCAGCCCAGAGAATACAAACAACAGCGCAATAGACAAAACCCAATGGATTTGCAAGTAGTAGAGCCAAAGGTGTATTATGGACAGCTTTATTATAAGTGCATAAAAGGTGAGCAGGTCTGAGACCAGATGCTGGCACTCCGGAGGACGATGGTCGTTTCACGCTGCTGTGCATCTACGGGTCCTGGGTCCTTAGTTCATCAGATAGTATTTTCTCCAGAGTTATACCATGGAACAGTGCCCACCAGTGCTTTTTCTCAAGCCGATTCAGTATGAGAAAAAAAATCACTAAATGCTGCAATTGGCAGCCTATATCAGGCACCCATTCAAGTCTATGAGCGCACACCCATTCAAGTCTATGAGTGCATGCAAAACATCAGAGTGCACTCAGAAGTCATCGAAGTACAGTTCAATATACACCAATAAAGACAATGGAGAAGATGGAGAAATTAATCTTTCCATCTTCTCCTCACCTGGAGCCGAGTGTCATTTGCATATAGCATCCGACTTTCTCTCATGGCAGAACATATGACAGTGCGAGAGCGAGCCCTCAGAGTGAAAGTCCACATTAGGCAAACCACAGTTTATATTTTGGGAAGTGCAGTATTCAAAACAATCAATTCACTTAAATACAACAAATTAATTAAAATTTCCGCTTTAAGAGCAAATAATAGAGCTTTTCCAATCCTCATTGTGTAGAGCAGAGTCTTGCAGATGTAATCAAGGCAACATCTTTTGTTTCCGTTTAGTCTCAGTAATTAGATGAAAGTTTGGAAATGAAAAATAATGGACAGATTTATTAATCCTGTCTAAATGTTACACAGTAAAAATTTAGATTAGACCATTCTAAAATTCTCCCAATTCATCATAGTGTTTCATGTTGTTTGATAAATCTGAAGTATTTTAAGGCTGTCTAGTCTAAATGTTCATTTACATTACTTAATCATGACCGAATGTTCCTAGGTTATTAACAATAGACTTTTCCATATAAGAGCAGTGCAAACGGTTTGCCAAACGCATAACAAATGAGCAAAATGAGTAAAATAAATTTTTGTTGTTCATAACCCCTTCACCCCTGGCGATTTTCTGTTTTTCATTTTCTTTTTTCCTCCCCTTCTTACAACAGCCAGAACATTTTCATTTTTCCATCAATATAGCATATGTGGGCTTCTTTTTTATGGGACAAGTTGCAAGTTTGAATTACATCATTCATTCTTCCATGTATTGTACTGGAAAATGGGAAAAAAAATTCCAAGTGCAGTGAAATTACAAAACAAGTGCAATTCCACATTTGTTTTTTGGGTTTTTATATACCGTGTTATATACTGTATATGGTAAAACTGAACAAAAATGTTTATTCCCCAACTCAGTATCAGTTCATAGATACCAAATATCTATAGTTTTACTTTTATTTAATCGTTGAAAAAAACTCAGAAATATATATATATATATATAAAAAAAAGAATTGCACGTATGTTTATTAATCTATGGCTTAGTGGCACCTGTGAGCTGTTATTAACCCCTTAGTTATTACCCCAATTGCCACTGTACCAGGACAATCGGGATGAACTGGGTAAAGTTCCGGGATTGTCGCATCCAATAAATGCGACAATCTTGGGTGGCTGCAGGCTGCTATTTATAGGCTGTGGGGGCCCAATAAGCATGGGTTTCCCAAGCCTGAGAATACCACCCACGAGCTGTCAGCTTTATCATGGCTGGGTATCAAAATTGTGGGGGATCACAAGCTGTTTTTTTAAATTATTTATTTCAATATTTGTAAAAATCTGTATGCGGTCCCTCTTACCTTTATACATTCCAAGGCCTCCTGCAGAAACTGCTGATTGCTGCGCTCAGACAAGGAAGTGGACATGCTTGCTAATGTTATTTGCAAATCTGCAAAGGCAGCTAATGGGTGGGAGGCAGCCATGCCTGTGTCCTCGACAGGGGACTGACCAGCACATAACACAGGGGAAGAGGCAGTGCATTAGTGGTCTGGTGTCTACTGAGCTTGGTATGGCACAAGTTGCAAATGACAATTTTCTTATCTTCAGCACTTTCTGTAAAAAAGAGCCAGACTAAGGAACACCTAACCCTTTGCCTGCAATCTTCCCATGTGTGGGTTGTCTGGTGAACAGCGTCTGCCTTCTCCCTCTTACCCCCACTGCCTCTGGCTGCCTGTTGTGGTGCTGTAGATCCCTCTGTCTCTAAGCTGCTGTCCTCACTTTGCATGACACCTTGCCATGTTGGGGCAATGACATCATTGTTCATCCCCTCATCTTCCACTTCAGCACTCTGTTCCTCCTCCTGACTTTTAGACTTCATTTGACTAGATAGCAAATGTGGCTCCTCATTATTCACCTCTTAAAACAATAATTGCTGTTCCCACCGTCACTTTCTTCTGACCATGGCCGCTCAAATATTTGGACATAACAGCATACAATCTCCTCATGTGCCTCTTGAAATGTGCATGTTAAAAGGCCAGAAAAAGCCATAAATAGAAAGGTAAAGAGCTCCTCGGAATGTCCAAGTGTGTTTTCACTTGTCTTCAGAGACTCCCCATGGGGGAAGGAAAGAGGAGCAGGGTAAGGATTATATCGTCCTGACCCTTGACTGCTCAGACTGGTCTGTGAGGAAGACATGGTGGTTCTGTAAACAGATTGGAAGCAATATTTGCTATCCAGCCCACAACCTACTTGCACTGTTCTGGCTTCAACAGTGATATCACACAGTAAAGTGGGACAGCAAAGTAGTATAGGAAGCTAGGTCTAGATGATAAAACCGGCATCACACAGTACGATATATCGGGCAATATGTCGGCGGGGTCACGTCGTAAGAGACGCACATCCGGCATCGTTTGATATATCATAGCGTGTGACAGCTACGAGCGATGGTGAATGAGCAAAAATACTCAACTTATCGTTGCTCATTGACACGTCGCTCATTTTCAAAAAGTTGTTTCCTTTTCTGTGCGCCGGTTGTTCATCATTCCCGGGGCAGCACACGTCGCTCCGTGTGACACCCCGGGAACGATGAACACAGCTTACCTGCGTCCCACCGGCAATGCGGAAGGAAGGAGGTGGGCGGGATGTTTACGTCCCGCTCCTCTACGCCTCTCCGCTTCTATTGGCCGGCCGCTGTGTGACATCGCTGTGACACTGAACGTCCCTCCCACTTCAGGAAGTGGATGTTCGCCGCCCACAGCGAGGTCGTCCGGGAGGTAAGTGCGTGTGACAGGGGGTTAATGACTTTATGCGCCACGGGCAACTAATTGCCCGTGATGCACAAATGACGGGGGCGGGTACGATTGCTCGTGCGATTGCACAATAGATCGTACCGTGTGACGCCGGCATAAGTGTCTGTTTTGTGTTCCCGCAGCAGGATCAGGTTGCCCTGGCTCACGGCTACGGCATCTGCCTCCACCACTATTAGCGGGATGTCCACTACCACATCCATTAGCGCAAGCCTTGTGCATTTTTAATTATGTATGCAGCTAAGAGCGGTAATATTAGAGAATAGAATATATTTTTTTTAGCTATTAGCAGCACGCTGTGTAAGGCTTGAATGCCTGCCTATAAGCCTGTAATAGATGATCCCTACTCCAGAATTTCAAACGACACTATTTGAAAACTAAGAGCGGTATTGTTAAGAAATAGAATTGATTTTTTAGCTAATAGCAGCATGGTGTGAAAGGCTTGAAACTCTGCTTATAGGCCTCTAATACACTACCTCTACTTTTGAAGCTCGTCCTACACTAAATATAAATACAGCTAACAATGGTATTATTAGAGAATAAATAACATTTTTTAGGTAGCAGCAGCATGGTCTGTAGGGCTACAATCACTGCCTACATGCCTCTAATACATTACCCCTACTCCAGAATCTTGCCCTACACTAAGCTAAGAGCGCTATTATTAAAGAATAAATGACATTTTTTAGGAATCAACAGCACAGTCTGTAAATCTAGAATCACTACACTAAATGCAGCTAAGAGCTTTGTTATTGAAGAATAAATTACATTTTTTAAGTATCAGCAGCACAGTCTGTATGACTTCAATCTCTGCTTACTTGTCTGTAATACAACAACCCTACACCAGAAGCTTGCCCAAAACTAAATGCATCTAAGAACAATATTATTAAAGAATTTTTTTAAGTATCAGCAGTACAATCTGAAAGGCTAGAATCACTGCCTACTTGTCTATAATACACTGCCACTACTCCAGAAGCTTGTCCAAAACTGAATGCAGCTAAGAATGGTATTATTAAAAAATAAATTCTATTTTTGAGGTATCAGCAGAACAGTCTATAAGGCTAGAATCACTTCCTACAGACCTGTAATACAAAATTCAAACGCCTGCCCTACACTGAATGCAGTTAACCTCTTCACGACACATGATGTACTGGGTACGTCATGGATCGTGTGAGGTTAATCCCTGTGGGCTGCCGTGGACAGTCTGCGGCGATCCGCGGACATGTTACCTGATTTAAACAGCTGACATGTGTGCCTGCCAGGTGTGACTTCTGGTGGTTGCCATGATAGCACATGGTCATGGTGATGACTCTTGTAGCTACCATGAGTCACTTTCTCTCACTGCCAACAGAGTGAAGTGTTTGAGATTAAGCAGCTTTTCTCCAGATCTCAGCTGTGTAGCTGTGATCTGGAGAAATGGAAGAGCGATCAGACTGCTGATCATTATAGTCCCCTAGGGGACCTAGTAAAATAAAAACAAATAAAAAAAAGTTTAAAAAAAAAAGTTCAAATCTCCCCCCATTCGGCCCTTGGATAATTAAAGGGTTAAAAAAATACAAAAAATTAACACATATTTGGTATCGCCGTAATCATAAATGCCCGATCTATCAAAATATAAAATTAATTCATCTGATTGGTAAATGGCGTAGCGTCAAAAAAATTCCAAACGTCAAAATTACTTTTTTTGGTCGCCACAAATTTTGCGCAAAATGCAATAACAGGCAATCTGTGCAAAAATGGTACTGTTAAAAACGTCAGCTCGAGACGCAAAAAATAAGCTGTCAGTGAGCCATAGATCTTGACAAATAAGAGCGCTACGAGTTTTGGAAAATGGTGCAAAAAGTGCACCACTTTTTGGGACAAACTTGTAAAATTTTTTAACCCCTTAGATAAAGGTAAACCTATACATATTTGGTGTCTACAAACTCGTACCGACCTGAGACATCACACAGACATGTTCGTTTTATCATATAGTGAACATAGTGAATAAAATATCCAAAAAACTATTGTGCAATCGCACTTTTTTTGCAGTTTTTCCGCACTTGAAATTTTTTTGCTGTTTTGCAGTACATTATTTGGTAAAACGTATGATTTCATTTAAAAGTACAACTCGTTCCACAAAAATCAAGCTCTTATATGGCAAGATTGATGGAAAAATAAAAAAGTTCAAGCTCTTGGAAGAAGGGGAGCAACAAAAGAACAAAATGGAAAATCGCCCGGGGGTGAAGGGGTTAGGAGTGGTATTTTTTAGAGAATAGATTACATTTTTTTAGTTATCAGCAGAATGCTCTGTAAGGCTAGAATCCCTACCCATATATCTCTAATACTCTAACCCCACTCCAAAAGTGTGCCCTATAATAAATGCCTTAATACAGCTAAGAGCAGTTTCATTAGAGTCTAACTTATATTTTTGAAGTATCAGCAGCACAGTCTGTAAGGCCATAATCACGGCCTTCATGTCTGTAAGTTACTACCTCTACTCCAGAAGCTTGCCCTACACTAAATGCAGCTAAAAGCAGTATTATAAGCAAATAAATTATTTTTTTGAGGTATTAGCAGCTTGATCTGTAAGGCTAGAATCACTGTCTACAGGCCTGTAATAAACAATCTGTACTGCACCATCTTGCCCTATACTAAATGCAGTGCAGCTAAGAACGGTATTATCAGAGAATAGGTTCCATTTTTTAGGTATCATCATCACGGTCTGTAAAATTAAAATCCCTGCCTACAGGCCTCTAATACACTAACCCTACTCCAGCAGCTTGGCCTACACTTAATGCAGCTAAGGGCAGTATTTTTAGAGAGTAAATTACATTTGTTTAGGTATCAGCAGCACGGTCTGTAAGGCTACTATCCATGCCTCTAGTACAATATCACTCCTCTAGAAGTTTGCCCTACACTAAAGGCAGAATTAGAACAGTAATAATAGAGAATAGAATACCTTTTAATTAACCATGGAAAGGACTGTCTGTTTACTGTTGTACGAGCAGGTACTGTCACGATATAACACACTTTCCCTTCTTCAGCAGAAATTGTCCTTAATCCGTACACTATTCTTGGGTAGGGTGCGACAAACATGTTTTCTTTCGGTCTTATATAGATCCAAGGAGGCTATGCAGCCAACCAATCACAGTAATGCCAGTAGCCAAGATGGCAACGGCAGTACCATGATTGACAGGCAATCCCTGCATGTTTACTGGCTGGTAAGTTGGGAAATAAGCGGGTCAGGGACTCGAGTATGGCATATGAGCAGCAGAATACTCGGCCCAGTACCCAGTGTTTCAAGCACATTAATGTTCAATCAAGTACTGAGCAGGGCCAAGCACATTCGCTCATTACTAATCACTACTTAATAATCTCATTTTGTGCTCGAAATGTGTGCCACAATCCTGCTGCATATCATTTTACTTATAGTGTCATATGTTAGACTACTTCCATTTTCCAAAAAGCCCCACCACTTTCAATGAGGTCTAGCAACTATGTCAAACAAGAAAGATTGTTTTTAGTGCAAATTTCACCAGTATTCCAGTGCAGCTAGCTCAATAACTTTTATCCAATATTTTTTTTTGTTATTGGAGCTATTTCTTAAATATTTCTAGGCACTTCTTTATTAGAGGCACCCACTTTCTTCCTTCCTTACTGTATTGTTTGTACAGCTAGTACTGCAGTGTATGCAGTGTGGAAAATAATTATTTGATACACTGCTAATTTTGAAAGTTTTCCCACCTACAAGAATGAAGATGTCTGTAATTCTTGTAGTAGTTACACTTCAACTATGACAGACAGAATCCCTACTTCCCCCCCAAACAATCCAGAAAATGGCATTGGATGATTTTAAAATAAGGAGCCAGAACACCAGAAACCCCCACAAGTGACCATATTTTACAAACTGAACCCCTTAATGAATGTATCTAGGGGTGCAATGAGCATATTGATACTACAGGTGTTTCACAACATTTTATTCTATTGGGCCATGAAGAAAAAAAATACATTTTTACCACTAACCCCTAAGGATCCCTATAGCCATGGACTACCACCATACAGGATCTGCTGCTGTCTCACCAAGCCTCCTGAGGAACCTTTAACCCCTTCATGACCGCGGGCAGTAAAATTACGTCCTATTTTAACGTGACTTAACGACCAGGGACGTAATTTTACTGCCTAAACTTCATTTGATTGCCGTGGCCATAGCAACGGCTTTCAAATGATGTCCCCTGCTGTTTCTTACAGCAGGGGACCTTTGCTTGACCCCAGGGGGGGTGGCATCGCCACCCCCGATAAGCGATCGATGTGATTGGCTGTTCAAATCGGAACCGCCAATCACATTGATCACGCTGTTTTCGGCAAAAAAAAATGCCAAAAATAGTGTGATCTTATAAAATCCAGCTAGGACCGGGGCTGCAGCAGCTCCGATCATTGGCTGGAAGCAAGCAGACACCGTGGCCCCCCCCTGCAGCACTGATTGGAGCGATCGTGCTATGACGCGCAATCGTTCCAATCAGTGTGCAGTGGGGCGGTCTGATCTGCCGGTGGCTGCCCTCCCCAGGCCTGTGCTGGTCTGGGGACCCTCCCCCAACATGTCTGCAGCGTGCAGCACTGGCTGGTACTAGTGGTACCACGCCACCGCTGCTGCTGCCGCTGCTGTCACGGAGCAGGAGCGGGAGCGGTGAGTATTGTGCTCACCTTGCAGCCCCTGCGCGCTTCCGTAATGGCCCCTGCTCGTGCCCCCCTGCAATCTGCCCCCCCCGACATCCCGATCTGCCCCCCCCGACATCCCGATCTGCCCCCCCGAATCCCGATCTGCCCCCCGACATCCCGATCTGCCCCCCGCCATCTCTATTCTGCAGCTCCTCCGGTATCCCTCCTCCCCTGCTCTCTTGCAGCCCCTGCGCGCTCTTGTGATTTGCTCCTGCGCGCTTCCGTAATGGCCCCTGCCCGTGCCCCCCTGCAATCTGCCCCCCGCCATCCTGATCTGCCCCCCCGACATCCCGATCTGCCCCCCCACATCCCGATCTGCCCTCCGACATCCCGATCTGCCCCCCCCGACATCCCGATCTGCCCCCAGACATCCCGATCTGTCCCCAGACATCCCGGTCTGCCCCCAGACATCCCGGTCTGCCCCCCGACATCCCAGTCTGCCGGCCTCCCCCGTGATCTCTATTCTGCAGCTCCTCCGGTATCTTCCCTCCTCTGCTCTCCCCCTCTGCTCTCCCCCTCCCCCTCTGCTCTCCCCCTCTGCTGTCCCCATCCCCCTCTGCTGTCCCCCTCCCCCTCTGCTGTCCCCCTCTGCTGTCCCCGTCCCCCTCTGCTGTCCCCCTCCCCCTCTGCTGTCCCCCTCTGCTGTCCCCGTCCCCCTCTGCTGTCCCTGTCCCCCTCTGCTGTCCCCCCGACGTCCTCTTACCTGTCTTCACTGGCCGATCACATCTGCCTCCATCGCTGGGTCCTTCTTCCTGGGTCTTCAGCTGAGCTGTCCAACTTCCTGCCTGCTGGCCGCTGCTGTAAAGCTGTTCCTTGCCTTCTGTTCCTCCTGCTAATCCTCTGGGTACTGTGAGTATAACTTTTTTTTTTTTCCTCTATCCCCTTTCCATTATTACACCTCATGCATCCATGCGTCCCGCCGAGCGCTGATCAGGGATGCAGATAACGTATCTGCATCCGTGGTCAGTTTTCGGCGGGACTTTTTTTCCCGTATTCCCGACGCTTTTTGTATCGCATCTGTCCGTGCGTCCCGCCGAGCGCTGATCAGGGATGCACATAACGGATCGGCATCCCTGCTCAATTTTTGGCGTGACAAAAAGCATCGGGGATACGGAAAAAAATGTCACGCCAAACATTGAGCAGGGATGCCGATCCGTTATGTGCATCCCTGATCAGCGCTCGGCGGGACGCACGGACTGATGCAATACAAAAAGCGTCGGGGATTCGGAAAAAAAAGTATCGCATCTGTCCGTGCGTCCCGCTGAGCGCGGATCAACATCCCGGCTCAATTTTTGGCGTGACTTTTTTTTTTTTCCGTATCCCCAGCGCTTTTTGTATCTCATCCGACCGTGCCTCCTGCAGCGGCCGATCAGTGCACCGCGTCTGTGCGTTTGAAAAGTCAAATGGCGTTCCTTGTCTTCTGAGCCCCGCCATGCGCCCAAACAATTGATTTCCACCACATGTGAGGTATCTGCGTACTCGGGAAAAATTGCACAATACGTTTTATGGTGCATTTTTTCCTGATACCGTTGTAAAAAGAAAAAAAAAAAAGCTACCTTGTTGCTGCAAAAATTTAAAAATTTTTTTTAAAAAAAATAAATAATTTTCACGGTTTAACGTTATCAACTTTCAGTGGAGCACCTGGGGGTGCAAGGGGCTCACTAAACATCTAGATAAATTCCTTGAGGGGTCTAGTTCCAAAATGGGGTAATTTGTGGGGGAGCTCCACTGTTTAGGCACCATGGGGGGGTCTAAAAACGTGACATGGCATCCGCTAATGATTCCAATCAATTTTGCTGTCAAATGGTGCCCTTCTCTTCTGAGCCCCGCCATGCGCCCAACAATTACTTTCCACCACATGTGAGGTATCTGCGTACTCAGGAGAAAATGGACAATACGTTTTATCGTGCATTTTTTCCTGATACCCTTGTGAAAAAAAAAGCTACCTAGTTGAAGCAACAGTTTTGTGGTAAAAAAATTTTTTTTTCTTTTCACGGCTCAACGTTATAAACTTCTGTGAAGCCCCCAGGTGTTCAAAGTGCTCACCAAACATCTAGAAAAATTATCTGAGGGCTCTAGTTTCCAAAATGGGGTCACTTGTGGGGGAGCTCCATTGTTTAGGCACCTCAGGGGGTCTTCAAACCTGACATGGCGTCCGCTAATGAGTGCAGCTAATTTTGCATTCAAATGGCGCTCCTTGCCTTCCGAGCACTGCCGTGTGTCCAAACATTTGATTTCCACCACATATGAGGTATCTGTGTACTCAGGAGAAAATGGACAATACATTTTATGTTGCATTTCTTCCCGATACCCTTGTGAAAAAAAAGCTACCTAGTTGAAGCAACAGTTTTGTGGTAAAAAAAAATTTTTTTCTTTTCACGGCTCAACGTTATAAACTTCTGTGAAGCCCCCAGGTGTTCAAAGTGCTCATCAAACATCTAGAAAAAATATTTGAGGGCTCTAGTTTCCAAAATGGGGTCACTTGTGGGGGAGCGCCATTGTTTAGGCACCTCAGGGGGTCTTCAAACCCGACATGGCGTCCGCTAATTAGTGCAGCTAATTTTGCGTTCAAAAATTCAAATGGCGCTCCTTGCCTTCCGAGCACTGCTGTGTGTCCAAACATTTGATTTCCACCACATATGAGGTATCTGCGTACTCAGGAGAAAATGGACAATACATTTTATGTTGCATTTTTTCCCGATACCCTTGTGAAAAAAAAGCTACCTAGTTGAAGCAACAGTTTTGTGGTAAAAAAAAATGTTTTTCTTTTCACGGCTCAACGTTATTAACTTCTGTGAAGCCCCCAGGTGTTCAAAGTGCTCATCAAACATCTAGAAATAATATTTGAGGGCTCTAGTTTCCAAAATGGGGTCACTTGTGGGGGAGCTCCATTGTTTAGGCACCTCAGGGGGTCTTCAAACCCGACATGGCGTCCGCTAATGAGTGCAGCTAATTTTGTGTTCAAAAATTCAAATGGCGCTCCTTGCCTTTCGACCTCTGCCGTGCGCCCAAACAATTGATTTTTACCCCATAAGGGGTATCAGCGTACTCACGAGAAAATGCACAATAAATTGTAGGGTGCACTTTCTCTTTTCTCCCTTGTAAAAATGAAAATTTTATGGCTAAAGTAACATTTTTGTGTTAAAAAGTAAAATTTTAATTTTTTCCTTCCACATTGCTTTGGTTCCTGTGACGCACCTAAAGGGTTAATAAACTTCTTGGATGTGGTTTTGAGCAGTGTGAGGGGTGCCGTTTTTAGAATGGGGTCAATTTTGGGTATTTTCTGTCACCTCGGCCTCTCAAAGTCACTTCAAATGTGATGTGGTCCCTAAAAAAATATTTTGTAAATTTTGTTGGAAAAATTAGAAATTGCTGATGAACTTTGACCCCTTCTAACTTCCTAACGAAAAAAAAATTTCTTTCGAAAATTGCGCTGATGTAAAGTTGACAAGTGGGAAATGTTATTTAGTAACTATTTTGTGTGACATATCTCTCAGATTTATGGGCATAAATTTTCAAAGTTTGAAAATTGCGAAATTTTCCAAATTTTCGCACAATTTCCTAAATTTTCACAAATAAACGCAAAAAGTATCGGCCTAAATTTACCACTGACATGAAGTACAATATGTCACGAAAAAACAATGTCAGAATCGCCAGGATCCGTTGAAGCGTTCCAGAGTTATAACCTGTCAAAGTGACACTGGTCAGAATTGCAAAAAATGGCCCGGTCATTAGGGTGTTTTAGTGGCCGGGGGTGAAGGGGTTAATGGGAAAGGAGAAATGCGTAGAGGCAAGGCAGGGATGAGGACCTGCTTTTTTCAGGGAAGTAAAATTATCCTTATATTCCCTTTAGTGTCTTTTATATTTACTTGGGACTGATTGTATCCCAGTAAGGCACCATTTATGTGTGGTACTGTAAACTCTGCAAAACAAATGGTCTTGGTCTGATTGTGGAGGGACCATGGTAGCTCCCTTTTGGAATGTTTTTGGCATAAGGGATCATTACATGGGCTAATGTTTGCAGGTATTTTGTCTTCTTAAATATCACCTCCTATGGTTGTATATCATATTGCCAGTAATCAAGCCTTGGATACATAATGGTGTACCAAACCCCACTTAAATTTTGGGAGCGGCAATCTTTATTCCCCTTATTTACCTGTATTTGAGCACTGTCCCTGGTTTTAGGGAAAGGAGAAAGAGGGAAAGCCGTCGTGGAACGGGGGCACCCGGAAACTTAAGGCGTCATACCCTCCGTTGACAGGTAGGGACATCTAGTCCCTTGAGGGTCACTAGGGTTTGTTCCCCCCCCTTCCACGAGATATATATATATACATTGCCGACTCCCATATAGGGGTTACCTGTTTCTGGTAATTTTGTGTTTGTGTGTCCTTGGAATTTTAACCAATTATTAATAAAAAGTATATTTTTAATAGGGGTTGAGGTTAATTGTAAATTGCTGTACTGACTAGAGATGAGTGAACCGGTTACGGTTCGGCTCGAGTTCGGTTCGCCGACCGGAGGTCTCATTCGAGTTCGGTTCGGTGAACCGGTTCGGCGAACCACTCGAACCGCAAAGGAAACAATGGGAGGTAATCACAAACACATAAAAACACCTAGAAAACACACTCAAAGGTGTCCAAAAGGTGACAAACAACTCACAACACAACACAAATACATGGGAAAGTGACAAGGACATATACTCATGCGAAAACAAAAGAGCTGGACAAGGAAAAAGAGGAGGAGACACAGATATAGGCATGGCATGCCCTTCTAAAATCATGCAAAACACCGCAAGGTTACTCAAAACGGAGTCTCCCTTTTTTCCAAAATTGGCCCACACACACCCACCCCTTCAGTGGCAGCACTTGTGCCCCAGTTGTACACTTCACAGCTAGATTTGCATCAAGCACATTAAAAAATACGCCATACTTAACCGTCCCCAGGATAACACCGGGGTAGGTAGCTAAGTCTTTCCTGATCCCAGCTCTGTTCATCTTGGATCATTTTTACAAACACTGTAAGCAAGGGTTACTCCAAGTGGAATCTCCCTTTTTTCCAAAAATTGGGCCACACACACACCCACCCCTTCAGTGGCAGCACTTTTGCCCCAGTTGTACACTTCACAGCTAGATTTGCATCAAGCACATTCAAAAATACACCACACTTAACCGTCCCAAGGATGACACCGGGTTAGGTAGCTAAGTCTTTCCTGATCCCAGCTCTGTTCATCTTGGATCATTTTTTAAAAACAATGTAAGCAAGGGTTACTCCAAGTGGAGTCTCCCTTTTTTCCAAAAATTGGGCCCCACACACACCCACCCCTTCAGTGGCAGCACTTGTGCCCCAGTTGTACACTTCACAGCTAGATTTGCATCAAGCACATTCAAAATCCACAAGCATTTACTCTCCCCAGGATGACAGAGGGGTAGTAAATTCCTTGTGGATCCATGACTTGTTCATTTTGATGAACGTTAGTCTGTCCACATTGTCACTGGACAGACGCGTGCGCTTATCTGTCAGCACACACCCAGCAGCACTGAAGACACGTTCAGAGACAACGCTGGCAGCTGGATACGACAAAATCTCCAAGGCGTAAGTGGAGAGCTCTGGCCATTTTTCAAGATTTGAAGCCCAAAATGAGCAAGGCTCCATTTGCAAAGTCGTGGCATCGATGTTCATTTGGAGATACTCCTGTATCATCCTCTCCAGCCGTTGACTATGTGTCAGACTTGTTGTCTCTGGTGGCCTTGCAAAGGAGGGTCTAAAAAAATTATGAAAAGATTCAATAAAATTGCTGTTACCAGCACCAGATACGGTGCTACTGGTACGGGTAGACTGTTGAAGATGACGAGACCGTCCCATGTTTGTCAAGTTACAACTGGGAGATTCACTCCCTGCACCTGCACGATTGTTTGGTGGAAAAGCCGAGCTAAGATCGAGTAACAGCTTTTGCTGATACTCCTCCATACGTGCGTCCCTTTTTATGGCTGGAATTATGTCACAAAATTTGGACTTGTACCGGGGATCTAATAGTGTGGCAAGCCAGTAGTCATCATCACTTCTAATTTTGACAATACAAGGGTCATGTTGGAGGTAGTGCAGCAAGAAGGCGCTCATGTGTCTTGCGCAGCCATGCGGACCAAGTCCACGCTTTTTTTGTGGCATAGAGGTGCTAACCATTCTTTCTTCCTCTGAAATCTCCCCCCAACCTCTTTCAACAGAAATTTGACCAAGGTCTCCCTCATCCGATGAGTCTTCCATGTCCATGGACAGTTCGTCCTCCATTTCTTCATGTTCTCCTGCACCTTCCTCAACATTTCGCCTGCTACCATGCGCCCTTGTTGATCCCTGTCCCCCATGGTCCCATGCCTGTCGCGTTGGTGATGATGAACATCTGGACTTTGGTGATGTTGTCTCTTGCGCATATGAATCCTCCTGTAGTTCCTCCCCTTCCTGTTGTCCCACCCACTGAGTTCGAATAGTGTTTAGCGTCTGCCCCAGCATGTAAATGATGACTGTAATTGTCATGCTGATAATGGCATTGTCAGCGCTAAACATATTTGTCGCCATGTCGAAACTGTGCAGAAGGGTGCATAGGTCCTTGATCTGAGACCACTCCATCAGGGTGATCTGCCCCACCTCTGCATCCCGTTGGCCCAGGCTATACGTCATGATGTATTGCACCAGGGCTCGGCGGTGCTGCCACAGTCGCTGTAACATGTGGAAAGTTGAATTCCAGCGTGTCGGCACATCGCATTTCAGGCGATGAAACGGCAGGCCGAAAGACTTCTGGAGCGATGCAAGTCGCTCAGCAGCGGTGGTTGAACGGCGGAAGTGAGCAGACAGTTTTCGTGCCCTGTTCAGAAGGCTTCTAGGCCGGGATAGTGTGTTTAAAAATTGCTGGACAACAAGGTTCAACACGTTAACCATACAAGGCACGTGTGTCACCTTGCCCAGGCGAAGGGCCGCACCCAGGTTTGCAGCATTGTCGCACACGGCCTTACCAGGCTGCAGGTTGAGTGGAGACAACCATTTATTAAACTCAGTCTCCAGAGCTGCCCACAACTCAGCTGCTGTGTAACTCTTATTTCCAAGACATTTCAAGCTAAAGACCGCCTGATGCCATTGCGCTCTGCTGCCAGCATAGTAATGAGGGGTGCATGATTCCTTCTGCGCAGTTAGAACGCTGGTGGCCTGACCAGGCAGGCTTGGGGCCAAGGTGGAGGACCCAGACGAGGTGGAGGAGGCAGAAGCAGTGGCGGCACTTGGACAGACAGAGGATTGACACACAAGTCGTGAGTACGACAAGACTTGAGCAGCAGACCCTTCACCATCCACCACCATAGTTACCCAGTGCCCAGTGAGCGACATGTAACGTCCCTGTCCATGCTTACTGGTCCAAGTATCGGTGGTGAAATGCACCCGTTCACACACAGAGTTTCTCAAGGAAGCGGTGATGTTGTGTGCGACATGCTGGTGTAGCGCAGGCACACCTTTCTTAGAGAAGTAGTGGCGATTGGGCATCTGGTAAAGGGGCACAGCGACAGACATAAGGTCTCTAAAATCCTTTGTGTCCACCAGTCGGAAACGCATCATTTTGGTAGCCAAGAGCTTACAGAGGGATAAAGTCAACCTATTAGCTTTGTTATGGGTCACAGGAAATGGCCTTTTATTTGTCCACATCTGAGGGACAGAGATCTGGCTGCTGTGTGTAGACGGTGGTGAGTAGGGTGTCCCTGGAAAAATGAAGGTTTGTGAGGAAAGTGCAGGCGGAGACATGATGTTGCCTTCATCCAACGTTGGTGCTATCGATGTCTGAGAGAGCTGTACACACGCACTTGTTTCCCCTTCCAAACCAACTGACGACCTACCAAGCAAACTGCCTGTTGCGGTTACAGTGGTGGAAGTTGTGCGTGAAAAACCAGGTGTGACAGCTGTCCCACAGTCCTAGAAGATGAAGAGCGCGCGGATGCACTGGAAGGGGCAGGCGGTGGATGGTTCGCTCCGCTAGGCCGCATTGCAGCACGGTGAGCTTCCCACTGGGACATATGATATTTATTCATGTGACGATTCATGGAAGAAGTTGTCAAACTGCTGAGGTTTTGCCCTCTACTAACAGAATCACGACAAATTTTACAGATCACATAATTTGAGCGATCATTTGTTATGTCAAAAAAGGACCAGGCTAGGCAAGGCTTAGAGGGCATGCAACCTGCTGATCCACCCCGACTAGTGCACAGAGGCACAGTGGTGGCTGAGGATGCAGTTGTAGACATGCTACCAGTACTCCGACTCTGTCCAGGAAGATGCAAGGTAACTTCGTCGTCAGTTGCATCCTCCTCCACCGCCTCTGTTGACCTCCTTGAGTGCCTGACTGTTGGTTGACAGTAGGTGGGATCTAGAACTTCCTCATCAATTGTTGTGTTTGCACTCCCCTCAACCTCAGACCGAGCCTCTTCTTGCCCTGACCGAATATTTAAGTTGTCAACCCAATCTGGTATCTGCGTCTCATCGTCATCAGTATGTTCCTCATTGTCTATTACAACAGGTGTTTCAGTTTGTGAATAAAGGTCAACATTATGCTCTGAAACGTGTTCATCACAGCTCGAATCAGAATCACAAAGGTTCTGGGCATCACTGCAGACCATTTCCTGGTCTGTACTCACTGTAGCTTGGGAGCAGACCTCTGATTCCCAGGCTATAGTGTGACTGAACAGCTCTGCAGACTCAGCCATCTCAGTTCCACCATACTGTGCAGGGTAGATGGAGACTTCAGAGCTGGGAGAAAGCAAGTTTGATTGGGATGACAACTCAGAGGACTGGTGTTTTTTGGATGCGGTAGTTGAGGTGGCGGAGAGGGCACTTGTTGGATCACTTGAGATCCATTCAAGCATTTTCTTTTTTTGGCCATCATCTACCTTTGTTCCAGTTGTTCGTGTCCGTAAAAAAGGGAGCACATCGGATTGTCCACGGTAAGTAGAGACATCTTACTTTTGCTGGAAGATGGTCTATCTTCAGCAGATGTTAATGGAGCTTTGCCACCTTCCCCACGGACAAATCTTTTTTTTCCATTTCCAACATGCCTCTTCTCCTTTCCACCAGCATCTGTCATTTTGCCACTCATTTTGATGGCGACAAAATTGTGCACTTAAAATGTGGTAGTAAAAATTGAGAGGTGGTGTAGATTGCAGCGGTGGTCTATCTTTATTAACAGCAGAATAAACAACAATAACTGTCCCTGACAATGCAACTACGGCCCTTAAACTGGCAGCATAGTTTGCTAGTATAATGGCTTAGTAACAATGAGTTTGAGTGTGCAATGCAGAGGTGCTGCAAATAGATTTGCACTAGTAGGACACTAATAGAAGTCCAACAGCCACTTTTAGGATGCCACTAAGTTTACTCAGTGTATGCTAGTATAATGGCTTAGTAACAATGAGTTTGAGTGTGCAATGCAGAGGTGCTGCAAATAGATTTGCACTAGTGGGACACTAATGGAAGTGCAACAGCCACTTTTAGGATGCCACTAAGTTTCCTCAGTGTTTGCTAGTATAATGGCTTAGTAACAATGAGCCTGAGTGTGCAATGCAGAGGTGCTGCAAATAGATTTGCACTAGTGGGACACTAATGGAAGTCCAACAGCCACTTTTAGGATGCCACTAAGTTTACTCAGTGTTTGCTAGTATAATGGCTTAGTAACAATGAGCTTGAGTGTGCAATGCAGAGGTGCTGCAAATACATTTGCACTAGTGGGACACTAATGGAAGTCCAACAGCCACTTTTAGGATGCCACTAAGTTTACTTAGTGTTTGCTAGTATAATGGCTTAGTAATAGAGATGAGCGAACCGGTCGCGGTTCGGCTCGAGGTTGGTTCGCCGAACGGACCTCCCGTTCGAGTTCGGTTCGTCGAACGTTCGACGAACCGAACTCGAACTGCATAGGAAACAATGGCAGGCAATCACAAACACAGAAAAACACCTAGAAAACACCCTCAAAGGTGTCCTAAAGGTGACAAACAACTCAAACACATTGGAAAGTGACAAGGACATATACTCATGCGAAAACAAAACAGCTGGACAAGGAAAAAGAGGAGGACACACAGATATAGGCATGGCACGCCCTTCTAAAATCATGTAAAACACCGCAAGGTGACTCCAAGCGGAGTCTCCCTTTTTTCCAAAAAATGGGCCACACACACACCCACCCCTTCAGTGGTAGCACTTGTGCCCCAGTTGCACACTTCACAGCTAGATTTGCATCAAGCACATTCAAAAATACGCCATAATTAACCGTCCCCAGGATGACACCAGGGTAGGTAGCTAAGTCTTTCCTGATCCCAGCTCTGTGCAGCTTGGATCATTTATAAAAAACACAGCAATCAAGGGTTACTCCAAGCGGAGTCTCCCTTTTTTCCAAAAATTGGGCCCCACACACACCCACCCCTTCAGTGGCAGCAGTTGTGCCCTAGTTGTACACTTCACAGCTACATTTGCATCAAGCACATTCAAAAATACGCCATTCTTATCCGTCCCCAGGATGACACCGGGGTAGGTAGCAAAGTCTTTCCTGATCCCAGCTCTGTTCATCTTGGCTTCTTTTAAAAACAATGTAAGCAAGGGTTACTCCAAGCGGAGTCTCCCTTTTTTCCAAAAATTGGGCCCCACACACACCCACCCCTTCAGTGGCAGCAGTTGTGCCCTAGTTGTACACTTCACAGCTACATTTGCATCAAGCACATTCAAAAATACGCCATTCTTATCCGTCCCCAGGATGACACCGGGGTAGGTAGCAAAGTCTTTCCTGATCCCAGCTCTGTTCATCTTGGCTTCTTTTAAAAACAATGTAAGCAAGGGTTACTCCAAGCGGAGTCTCCCTTTTTTCCAAAAATTGGGCCCCACACACACCCACCCCTTCAGTGGCAGCAGTTGTGCCCTAGTTGTACACTTCACAGCTAGATTTGCATCAAGCACATTCAAAAATACGTCATTCTTATCCGTCCCCAGGATGACACCGGGGTAGGTAGCAAAGTCTTTCCTGATCCCAGCTCTGTTCATCTTGGCTTCTTTTAAAAACAATGTAAGCAAGGGTTACTCCAAGCGGAGTCTCCCTTTTTTCCAAAAATTGGGCCCCACACACACCCACCCCTTCAGTGGCAGCAGTTGTGCCCTAGTTGTACACTTCACAGCTAGATTTGCATCAAGCACATTCAAAAATACGTCATTCTTATCCGTCCCCAGGATGACACCGGGGTAGGTAGCAAAGTCTTTCCTGATCCCAGCTCTGTTCATCTTGGCTTCTTTTAAAAACACATCAAGCAAGGGTTACTCCAAGCGGAGTCTCCCTTTTTTCCAAAAATTGGGCCCCACACACACCCACCCTTTCAGTGGCAGCAGTTGTGCCCTAGTTGTACACTTCACAGCTACATTTGCATCAAGCACATTCAAAAATACGCCATTCTTATCCGTCCCCAGGATGACACCGGGGTAGGTAGCAAAGTCTTTGCTGACCCATGACTTGTTCATCTTGGCTTCTTTTAAAAACAATGTAAGCAAGGGTTACTCCAAGCGGAGTCTCCCTTTTTTCCAAAAATTGGGCCCCACACACACCCACCCCTTCAGTGGCAGCAGTTGTGCCCTAGTTGTACACTTCACAGCTACATTTGCATCAAGCACATTCAAAAATACGCCATTCTTATCCGTCCCCAGGATGACACCGGGGTAGGTAGCAAAGTCTTTCCTGATCCCAGCTCTGTTCATCTTGGCTTCTTTTAAAAACACATCAAGCAAGGGTTACTCCAAGCGGAGTCTCCCTTTTTTTCCAAAAATTGGGCCCCACACACCCACCCATTCAGTGGCAGCAGTTGTGCCCCAGTTGTACACGTCACAGCTACATTTGCATCAAGCACATTCAAAAATACGCCATAATTAACCGTCCCCAGGATGACACCAGGGTAGGTAGCAAAGTCTTTCCTGATCCCAGCTCTGTTCATCTTGGCTTCTTTTAAAAACAATGTAAGCAAGGGTTACTCCAAGCGGAGTCTCCCTTTTTTTCCAAAAATTGGGCCCCACACACCCACCCATTCAGTGGCAGCACTTGTGCCCTAGTTGCAAACAGGATGTTTTGATTTGCATCAACCACATTCCAAATCAACAAGCATTTACTCTCCCCAGGATGACACAGGGGTAGTAAATTCCTTCTGGATCCATGACTTGTTCATTTTGATGAACGTCAGTCTGTCCACATTGTCACTGGACAGACGCATGCGCTTATCTGTCAGCACACACCCAGCAGCACTGAATACACGTTCAGAGACAACGCTGGCAGCTGGACACGACAAAATCTCCAAGGCGTAAGTTGCGAGCTCTGGCCATTTTTCTAGGTTTGAAGCCCAAAAGGAGCAAGGCTCCAGTTGCACAGTCATGGCATCGATGTTCATTTGGAGATACTCCTGAATCATCCTCTCCAGCCGTTGACTATGTGTCAGACTTGTTGTCTCTGGTGGCCTTGCAAAAGAGGGTCTAAAAAAATTATGAAAAGATTCCATAAAATTGCTGTTACCGGCACCAGATACGGTCCTACTGGTATGGGTAGACTGTTGAAGATGACGAGACCGTCCCATGTTTGTCAAGTTACAACTGGGAGATTCACTCCCTGCACCTGCACGGTTGTTTGGTGGAAAAGCCGAGCTAAGATCTAGTCACAGCTTCTGCTGATACTCCTGCATACGTGCGTCCCTTTCTATGGCTGGAATTATGTCACAAAATTTGGACTTGTACCGGGGATCTAATAGTGTGGCAATCCAGTAGTCATCATCACTTCTAATTTTGACAATACGACTGTCATGTTGGAGGTAGTGCAACAAAAAGGCACTCATGTGTCTTGCGCAGCCATGCGGACCAAGTCCACGCTGTGTTTGTGGCATAGAGGTGCTACCCGTTCTTTCTTCCTCTGACATCTGACCCCAACCTCTTTCAACTGAAATTTGACCAAGGTCTCCCTCATCCGCTGAGTCTTCCATGTCCATGGACAGTTCGTCCTCCATTTCTTCATGTTCTCCTGCACCTTGCTCAACATTTCGCCTGCTACTATGCGCCCTTGTCGATCCCTGTCCCCCTTGGTCCCATGCCTGCTGCGTGGTGATGATGAACGTCTGGACCTTGGTGATGTTGTTGTCCCTTGCGCATATGAATCCTCCTGTAGTTCCTCCCCTTCATGTTGTCCCACCCCCTGACTCCGAATAGTGTTTAGCGTGTGCTCCAGCATGTAAATGACTGGAATCGTCATGCTGATAATGGCATTGTCAGCGCTAAACATATTCGTCGCCATGTCGAAACTGTGCAGAAGGGTGCATAGGTCCTTGATCTGAGACCACTCCATCAGGGTGATCTGCCCCACCTCTGCATCTCGTTGGCCCAGGCTATACGTCATGACGTATTGCACCAGGGCTCTGCGGTGCTGCCACAGTCACTGTAACATGTGGAGAGTTGAATTCCAGCGTGTCGCCACATCGCATTTCAGGCGATGAACCGGCAGGCCGAAAGACTTCTGGAGCGATGCAAGTCGCTCAGCTGCGGCGCTTGAACGGCGGAAGTGAGCAGACAGTTTTCGTGCCCTGTTCAGAAGGCCATCTAGGCCGGGATAGTGTGTTAAAAATTGCTGCACGACAAGGTTCAACACGTGAGCCATACAAGGTACGTGTGTCACCTTGCCCAGGCGAAGGGCCGCACCCAGGTTTGCAGCATTGTCGCACACGGCCTTACCAGGCTGCAGGTTGAGTGGAGACAACCATTTATTAAACTCGGACCGCAGAGCTGACCACAACTCCTCAGCTGTGTGACTCTTATTACCAAGACATGTCAAGCTAAAGACCGCCTGATGCCGTTGCGCTCTGCTGCCAGCATAGTAATGAGGGGTGCGTGATTCCTTCTGCGCAGTGAGAACGCTGCTGGCCTGACCAGGCAGGCTTGGGGCGGAGGTGGAGGACCCAGATGAGGTGGAGGATGCAGAAGCAGTGGCGGAACTTGGACAGACAGAGGATTGACACACAAGTCGTGGGGACGGCAAGACTTGTGCAGCAGACCCTTCACCATCTATCACCATAGTTACCCAGTGCCCAGTCAGCGACATGTAACGTCCCTGTCCATGCTTACTGGTCCAAGTATCGGTGGTGAAATGCACCCGTTCACACACAGAGTTTCTCAAGGAAGCGGTGATGTTGTGTGCGACATGCTGGTGTAGCGCGGGCACACCTTTCTTAGAGAAGTAGTGGCGACTAGGCATCTGGTACTGGGGCACAGCGACAGACATAAGGTCTCTAAAATCCTGTGTGTCCACTAGGCGGAAAGGCAGCATTTCGGTAGCCAACAGCTTACAGAGGGATAGAGTCAACCTCTTAGCTTTGTCATGGGTCGGAGGAAGTGGCCTTTTATTTGACCACATCTGAGGGACAGAGATCTGGCTGCTGTGTGTAGACGGTGTTGAGTAGGGTGTCCCTGGAAAAATGCAGTTTTGTGAGGAAAGTGCAGGCGGAGACATGATGTTGCCTTCATCCAACGTTGGTGCTATCGATGTCTGAGAGAGCTGTACACACTCACTTGTTTCCCCTTCCAAACCAACTGACGACCTTACAAGCAAACTGCCTGTTGCGGTTACAGTGGTGGAAGTTTTGCGTGGAAAAACAGGTGTGACAGCTGTCCCCACAGTCCTAGAAGATGAAGAGCGCGCGGATGCACTGGAAGGGGCGGGCGGTGGATGGTTCGCTCCGCTAGGCCGCATTGCAGCACGGTGAGCTTCCCACCGGGACTTATGATATTTAGTCATGTGACGATTCATGGAAGAAGTTGTCAAACTGCTGAGGTTTTGACCTCTACTAACAGAATCATGACAAATGTTACATATCACATGAGTTGGGCGATCTTTTTCGATGTGAAAAAAGGACCAGGCTAGGCAAGGCTTAGAGGCCATGCGACCTGTTGATCCACCCCGAATAATGCTCATAGGCAGAGTGGTGGCTGAGGATGCAGTTGTAAACGTGCTACCAGTGCTCCGACTCTGTCCAGGAAGGCGCAAGGTAACTTCGTCGTCGGTTGCATCCTCCTCCACCGCCTCTGTTGACCTCCTCGAGTGCCTGACTGGGGGTTGACAGTAGGTGGGATCTAGAATGTCATCATCAATTGTTGTGTTTGCACTCCCCTCCCCCTCAGACCGAGCCTCTTCTTGCCCTGACCGAATATTTAAGTTGTCATCCCAATCGGGTATCTGCGTCTCATCTTCATCAGTATGTTCCTCATTGTCTATAACCACAGGTGTTACAGTTTGTGACAAAGGGTCAACATTATGCTCAGAAACTTGGTCCTCACAGCCTGAATCAGAGTCACAAAGGTTCTGGGCATCACTGCAGACCATTTCCTGTTCTGTACTCACTGTAGCTTGGGAGCAGACCTCTGATTCCCAGGCTATAGTGTGACTGAACAGCTCTGCAGACTCAGCCATCTCAGTTCCACCATACTGTGCAGGGCTGATGGAGACTTCAGAGCTGGGAGAAATCAAGTGTGATTGGGATGACAACTCAGAGGACTGGTGTTTTTTGGATGCGGTACTTGAAGTGGCTGAGAGGGCACTTGTTGGACCACTTGAGATCCATTCAAGCATTTTCCTTTTTTGCCCATCATCTACCTTTGTTCCTCTTGTTCGTGTCCGTAAAAAAGGGAGCACATCGGATTGTCCACAATAAGTAGTAGACATCTTACTTTTGCTAGTAGATGGTCTATCTGCAGCAGATGATAATGGAGCTTTGCCACCTTCCCCACTGACAAAACCTTTTTTGCCTTTTCCACCACGCCTCTTCCCCTTTCCACCAGCATCTGTCATTTTGCCACTCATGTTGATTGCGACAAGATTGTGGACTGAAAATGTGGTAGTAAAAATTGAGAGGTGGTGAAGATTGCAGTGGTGGTCTAGCTTTATTAACAGCAGAATAATAAAGAATAAATATCCCTGACAATGTAACTTAGTTATAATTAGTTGGAGTGTGCAACGCAGGCAGACGTGCTGCAAATGTCTTGGCACTAGTGGGACTAAAGCAAAGTCCAATAGCCACGTATAGGATGCCACTAGGTACACTAAGTGTTTGCTAGTATAATGGCTTAGTTATAATTAGTTGGAGTGTGCAACGCAGGCAGATGCGCTCTGCAAATGTCTTGGCACTAGTGGGACTATAGCAAAGTCCAATAGCCACGTATAGGATGCCACTAGGTACACTGAGTGTGTGCTAGTATAATGGCTTAGTTATAATTAGTTGGAGTGTGCAACGCAGGCAGATGCGTTCTGCAAATGTCTTGGCACTAGTGGGACTAAAGCAAAGTCCAATAGCCACGTATAGGATGCCACTAGGTACACTAAGTGTTTGCTAGTATAATGGCTTAGTTATAATTAGTTGGAGTGTGCAACGCAGGCAGATGCGCTCTGCAAATGTCTTGGCACTAGTGGGACTATAGCAAAGTCCAATAGCCACGTATAGGATGCCACTAGGTACACTAAGTGTTTGCTAGTATAATGGCTTAGTTATAATTAGTTGGAGTGTGCAACGCAGGCAGATGCGCTCTGCAAATGTCTTGGCACTAGTGGGACTATAGCAAAGTCCAATAGCCACGTATAGGATGCCACTAGGTACACTGAGTGTGTGCTAGTATAATGGATTAGTTATAATTAGTTGGAGTGTGCAACGCAGGCAGATGCGTTCTGCAAATGTCTTGGCACTAGTGGGACTAAAGCAAAGTCCAATAGCCACGTATAGGATGCCACTAGGTACACTAAGTGTTTGCTAGTATAATGGCTTAGTTATAATTAGTTGGAGTGTGCAACGCAGGCAGATGTGCTCTGCAAATGTCTTGGCACTAGTGGGACTATAGCAAAGTCCAATAGCCACGTATAGGATGCCACTAGGTACACTGAGTGTGTGCTAGTATAATGGCTTAGTTATAATTAGTTGGAGTGTGCAACGCAGGCAGATGCGCTCTGCAAATGTCTTGGCACTAGTGGGACTATAGCAAAGTCCAATAGCCACGTATAGGATGCCACTAGGTACACTGAGTGTGTGCTAGTATAATGGCTTAGTTATAATTAGTTGGAGTGTGCAACGCAGGCAGATGCACTCTGCAAATGTCTTGGCACTAGTGGGACTATAGCAAAGTCCAATAGCCACGTATAGGATGCCACTAGGTACACTGAGTGTGTGCTAGTATAATGGCTTAGTTATAATTAGTTGGAGTGTGCAACGCAGGCAGATGCGCTCTGCAAATGTCTTGGCACTAGTGGGACTATAGCAAAGTCCAATAGCCACGTATAGGATGCCACTAGGTACACTGAGTGTTTGCTAGTATAATGGCTTAGTTATAATTAGTTGGAGTGTGCAACGCAGGCAGATGCGCTCTGCAAATGTCTTGGCACTAGTGGGACTATAGCAAAGTCCAATAGCCACGTATAGGATGCCACTAGGTACACTGAGTGTGTGCTAGTATAATGGCTTAGTTATAATTAGTTGGAGTGTGCAACGCAGGCAGATGCGCTCTGCAAATGTCTTGGCACTAGTGGGACTATAGCAAAGTCCAATAGCCACGTATAGGATGCCACTAGGTACACTGAGTGTGTGCTAGTATAATGGCTTAGTTATAATTAGTTGGAGTGTGCAACGCAGGCAGATGCGCTCTGCAAATGTCTTGGCACTAGTGGGACTATAGCAAAGTCCAATAGCCACGTATAGGATGCCACTAGGTACACTGAGTGTGTGCTAGTATAATGGCTTAGTTATAATTAGTTGGAGTGTGCAACGCAGGCAGATGCGTTCTGCAAATGTCTTGGCACTAGTGGGACTAAAGCAAAGTCCAATAGCCACGTATAGGATGCCACTAGGTACACTAAGTGTTTGCTAGTATAATGGCTTAGTTATAATTAGTTGGAGTGTGCAACGCAGGCAGATGCGCTCTGCAAATGTCTTGGCACTAGTGGGACTATAGCAAAGTCCAATAGCCACGTATAGGATGCCACTAGGTACACTGAGTGTTTGCTAGTATAATGGCTTAGTTATAATTAGTTGGAGTGTGCAACGCAGGCAGATGCGCTCTGCAAATGTCTTGGCACTAGTGGGACTATAGCAAAGTCCAATAGCCACGTATAGGATGCCACTAGGTACACTAAGTGTTTGCTAGTATAATGGCTTAGTTATAATTAGTTGGAGTGTGCAACGCAGGCAGATGCGCTCTGCAAATGTCTTGGCACTAGTGGGACTATAGCAAAGTCCAATAGCCACGTATAGGATGCCACTAGGTACACTGAGTGTGTGCTAGTATAATGGCTTAGTTATAATTATTTGGAGTGTGCAACGCAGGCAGATGCGCTCTGCAAATGTCTTGGCACTAGTGGGACTATAGCAAAGTCCAATAGCCACGTATAGGATGCCACTAGGTACACTGAGTGTGTGCTAGTATAATGGCTTAGTTATAATTAGTTGGAGTGTGCAACGCAGGCAGATGCGCTCTGCAAATGTCTTGGCACTAGTGGGACTATAGCAAAGTCCAATAGCCACGTATAGGATGCCACTAGGTACACTGAGTGTGTGCTAGTATAATGGCTTAGTTATAATTAGTTGGAGTGTGCAACGCAGGCAGATGCGCTCTGCAAATATCTTGGCACTAGTGGGACTATAGCAAAGTCCAATAGCCACGTATAGGATGCCACTAGGTACACTAAGTGTTTGCTAGTATAATGGCTTAGTTATAATTAGTTGGAGTGTGCAACGCAGGCAGATGCGCTCTGCAAATGTCTTGGCACTAGTGGGACTATAGCAAAGTCCAATAGCCACGTATAGGATGCCACTAGGTACACTGAGTGTGTGCTAGTATAATGGCTTAGTTATAATTAGTTGGAGTGTGCAACGCAGGCAGATGCGTTCTGCAAATGTCTTGGCACTAGTGGGACTAAAGCAAAGTCCAATAGCCACGTATAGGATGCCACTAGGTACACTAAGTGTTTGCTAGTATAATGGCTTAGTTATAATTAGTTGGAGTGTGCAACGCAGGCAGATGCGCTCTGCAAATGTCTTGGCACTAGTGGGACTATAGCAAAGTCCAATAGCCACGTATAGGATGCCACTAGGTACACTAAGTGTTTGCTAGTATAATGGCTTAGTTATAATTAGTTGGAGTGTGCAACGCAGGCAGATGCGCTCTGCAAATGTCTTTGCACTAGTGGGACTATAGCAAAGTCCAATAGCCACAGATAGGATGCCACTAGGTACACTGAGTGTTTGCTAGTATAATGGCTTAGTTATGAGTTGGAGTGTGCAATGCAGGCAGATGCGCTCTGCAAATGTCTTTGCACTAGTGGGACTATAGCAAAGTCCAATAGCCACGTATAGGATGCCACTAGGTACACTGAGTGTTTGCTAGTATAATGGCTTAGTTATAATTAGTTGGAGTGTGCAACGCAGGCAGATGCGCTCTGCAAATGTCTTGGCACTAGTGGGACTATAGCAAAGTCCAATAGCCACGTATAGGATGCCACTAGGTACACTGAGTGTTTGCTAGTATAATGGCTTAGTTATAATTAGTTGTAGTGTGCAATGCAGGCAGACGTGCTCTGCAAATGTCTTTGCACTAGTGGGACTATAGCAAAGTCCAATAGCCACAGATAGGATGCCACTAGGTACACTGAGTGTTTGCTAGTATAATGGCTTAGTTATGAGTTGGAGTGTGCAGAGGACAAGAGGGTACAGTGGCAGGATTGTGGTGCTCTGGGTAGAGGAATGGAAGCCTGCCTTTCTATTCCCTCCTAATGGTGAAATGCAGGGAGGAAATCCCTGACCTTGGCTGCACAGACGCTGGCGCTGTTTTCAGGACCTGTCACCTTAACTCTGACCCTGCCGGTTTGAGCCCTTAAAAGGACTGCTATAAAGTGCTCTCCCTATGCTGTCTAACGCTGTGTATGCAGCGCATACAGCTGTATCAGCGATAGGACTCAAGACGGAGCTGCGACAGTGATGTCTGACACCAAAGACGCAGAAGGCAGATAATGGCGTCCGTGAAGAAAATGTCCGGTTTTATAATGCAGGGACATGTGACATGCAGATCCTATCACACATGCCGTTGCTTCTCTGGCTCAAAGTCCACTTAGCTGTGTGTGTGTCTGTGATTGGCTGACATGCTGGCCCGCCCCACAAGACGCGCGCGCTTAGGGAAGGAAGACAAGAAAAAAAAAAAAAAAAAATGGCGATCGCCATTATAGAAACAGCAGTGATCTGAAGGCGCTGTTCACGCACACTATACACTGAAATGTGATAATAGTTTGATTCACAGAGTGACTTACACTATTACAGCAGAAACCAAGCTATGATTTAGCTGTTTTTTGGCTGCTAGAACCGTTCTCGAACGTTTCTAGAACTATCGAGCTTTTGCAAAAAGCTCGAGTTCTAGTTCGATCTAGAACATGCCCCAAAATCACTCGAGCCTAGAACTGGAGAACCACGAACCACGAACCGCGCTCAACTCTACTTAGTAACAATGAGCTTGAGTGTGCAATGCAGAGATGCTGCAAATAGCTTTGCACCAGTGGGACAATAATGGAAGTCCAACAGCCACTTTTAGGATGCCACTAAGTTTACTCAGTGTTTGCTAGTATAATGGCTTAGTAACAATGAGCTTGAGTGTGCAATGCAGAGGTGCTGCAAATACATTTGCACTAGTGGGACAATAATGGAAGTCCAACAGCCACTTTTAGGATGCCACTAAGTTTACTCAGTGTTTGCTAGTATAATGGATTAGTAACAATGAGCTTGATTGTGCAATGCAGAGGTGCTGCATATAGATTTGCACTAGTGGGACACTTATGGAATCCCAATAGCCACTTTTAGGATGCCACTAAGTTTACCCAGTGTTTGTTATTAGAATGGCTTAGTAACAATGAGTTTCAGTGTGCAATGCAGAGGTGCCGCAAATATCTTTGC
Organism: Anomaloglossus baeobatrachus; assembly: GCF_048569485.1. Taxonomy (NCBI): domain Eukaryota; kingdom Metazoa; phylum Chordata; class Amphibia; order Anura; family Aromobatidae; genus Anomaloglossus; species Anomaloglossus baeobatrachus. The sequence goes on from NC_134357.1 coordinate 94,197,582, forward strand.
ACCAGTGGGACAATAATGGAAGTCCAACAGCCACTTTTAGGATGCCACTAAGCTTACTCAGTGTTTGCTAGTATAATGGCTTAGTAACAATGAGCTTGAGTGTGCAAAGGGCAGGAGGGTACAGTGGCAGGGTTGTGGGTCAGTGTACAGGAAAGGAAGCCTCACTTTCTATCCCTCCTAATGGGGAAATGCAGCGAGGAAGTCCCTGAGCTTAGCTACACAGACGCTGTTATCTTCTATAGCTGTTAAAATCTGTTTCCACGGACCTGACTGTCACCTATGGCTCTGAGCCTGCTGTTATTAGCCCTTACAAGGGCTAATAGAAACGTCTATCCCTATTCTGTATAGCTCTGTGTGTAGAGCGTACACAGCAGTATCGGAGACAGGAGCTATGCCAGCGGTGACTGACACCCAGACGCAGAAGAGATAATGGTGTCCGGATGGGCAGATACCCGTTTTTATAATGCAGGGACATGTGACATTGACATCCTATCACACATGCCGTTGCTTCTCTGCCTAAAAGTCCACTTAGCTGTGTGTGTGTCTGGGATTGGCTGACATGCTGGCCCGCCCCACTACACGCGTGCGCTTAGGGAAGGAAGACAAGGAAAAAAAATATATATCTATCGCAATTATCCCAGCAGCAGTGATTTGAATGCGCTGTTCCCGCACACTATGGGCTGAAATTTCATAATAGTGTGAGTCACAGAGTGACTTACACTATTACAGCGGAAAGCCAGCTAGTAATTAGCTTGGCTTTTTGCTGCTAGAACCGTTCTCGAACGTAACTAGAACTATCGAACTTTAGCAAAAAGCTCGAGTTCTAGTTCGATCTAGAACACCCCACAAAATAACTCGAACCGCGAACTGGAGAACCACGAACAGCGAACCACGCTCAATTCTAGTACTGACGTGTCGGTGCGGTGCGCGGCCCAAAGGCACTGTTGTACTCACTATTGCAAACATGCTGGAGTCTCTGGTAAACCAAACAAGATGGTGAACGGTGCCCGCAGCCGGCTGCAGTTTTCCCCTTATCAGGTTGATGGTTTCCGCCTTTCTCCTGCACCTTACTTATGTAGAAAACGTCGACTCCTATGCCTGAGCAACGGTAGTCAGTTGATTTGACTCAGCCTTGTTGTTTCTGGGCCTCGTACTGGGCTGAGTACCCCTCCTGGTGCTCCGGTTTCCAATCGGTTCCCCGGTTTGGTACCGGTGGGCCACTGCCCATCCCCGGTCCCTACGGTTTCACCGGTTGTAATCTCAGCTCTTGCAGGTGGCCACCACCGTCTGCCTCCTTGCCAGAGGTGACTGAGCTCCATCCCAGACACCTGTTGTAGACTATGGCAGACCTAGGCACAGGTCTGCCCTTTAACTTCACTCTACTTCAATGTCAAAGCTAATCTACTGTTTTTCCTGCCTTTAGGCCTGTGAACTACTCGGTGGGTGGAGCCAACCGCCTGGCTCCATCGCCCCTTGTGTGAACATCAAACCCGGAGGGGGGTGAGAAAGGTTTTGTAGTTTGGCTGCTGTTACCTTACTAAGGGGGAGGGGCGTGTGTGTGTGTATGGGACTACCTGTGACAACCTAGCTAGTCCAGGGCGTCACATTCCTCCTTGTTTTAATGCAGACCATCCGCGGGCTGCACGTCCACCATCGGTTTATTTTGTTGCTTTAACTGAAAAAGATTCAAACAGATTTACAAATATAATAACTTTTGTACACACCTCAAGGATATTTTTAAATCTTCCCTTATGGGAGGCACACTCTTAAATAGAGTTGAGCACGGTTCGTGGTTCCTGGTTCTCCAGTTCTAGGCTCGAGTGATTTTGGGGCATGTTCTAGATCGAACTAGAACTCGAGCTTTTTGCAAAAGCTCGATAGTTCTAGAAACGTTCGAGAACGGTTCTAGCAGCAAAAAAACAGCTAAATCCTAGCTTGGTTTCTGCTGTAATAGTGTAAGTCACTCTGTGAATCACACTATTATGACATTTCAGTGTATAGTGTACGTGAACAGCGCCTTCAGATCACTGCTGTTTCTATAATGGCGATCGCCATTTTTTTTTTTTTTTCTTGTCTTCCTTCCCTAAGCGCGCGCGTCTTGTGGGGCGGGCCAGCATGTCAGCAAATCCCAGACACACATACACAGCTAAGTGGACTTTTAGCCAGAGAAGCAACGGCATGTGTGATAGGATGTCCATGTCACATGTCCCTGCATTATAAAAACGGACATTTTCCTCCAGGACGCCATTATCTGCCTTCTGCGTCTTTGGTGTCAGACATCACTGTCGCAGCTCCGTCCTCCTGAGTCCTATCGCCGATACAGCTGTATGCGCTGCATACACAGCGTTAGACAGCTTAGGGAGAGCACTTTCTACCAGTCCTTTTAAGGGCTCAAACCGGCAGGGTCAGAGAGCCATAGGTGACAGGTCCTGAAAACAGCAACAGCGTCTGTGTAGCCAAGGTCAGGGATTTCCTCCCTGCATTTCACCATTAGGAGGGAATAGAAAGGCAGGCTTCCATTCCTGTACCCAGAGCCCCACAATCCTGCCACTGTACCCTCTTGTCCTCTGCACACTCCAACTCATTATAACTAAGCCATTATACTAGCAAAAACTCAGTGTACCTAGTGGCATCCTAAACGTGGCTATTGGACTTTGCTATAGTCCCACTAGTGCAAAGACATTTGCAGAGCACGTCTGCCTGCATTGCAGACTCCAACTCTTTTTAACTAAGCCATTATACTAGCAAACAGTCAGTGTACCTAGTGGCATCCTAAACGTGGCTATTGGACTTTGCTATAGTCACACTAGTGCAAAGACATTTGCAGAGCACGTCTGCCTGCATTGCACACTCCAACTTTTTTAAACTAAGCCATTTTACTAGCAAACACTCAGTGTACCTAGTGGCATTCTAAACGTGGCTATTGGACTTTGCTATAGTCCCACTAGTGCAAAGACATTTGCAGAGCACGTCTGCCTGCATTGCACACTCCACCTTTTTTTAACTAAGCCATTATACTAGCAAACAGTCAGGGTACCTAGTGGCATCCTAAACGTGGCTATTGGACTTTTGTCTATTCACACTATTGTAAAGATATTTGCAGCACGTCTGCCTGCATTGCACACTCCACCTTTTTTAACTCAGCCATTATACTAGCAAACAGTCAGTGTACCTAGTGGCATCCGAAACGTGGCTATTGGACTTTTGTCTATTCACACTATTGTAAAGATATTTGCAGCACGTCTGCCTGCATTGCACACTCCAACTCATTAAAAACTAAGCCATTATACTAGCAAACAGTCAGTGTACCTAGTGGCATCCTAAACGTGGCTATTGGACTTTTGTCTATTCACACTATTGTAAAGATATTTGCAGCACGTCTGCCTGCATTGCACACTCCAACTCATTATAACTAAGCCATTATACTAGCAAACAGTCAGTGTACCTAGTGGCATCCTAAACGTGGCTATTGGACTTTTGTCTATTCACACTATTGTAAAGATATTTGCAGCACGTCTGCCTGCATTGCACACTCCACCTTTTTTTAACTCAGCCATTATACTAGCAAACAGTCAGTGTACCTATTGGCATCCTAAACGTGGCTATTGGACTTTTGTCTATTCACACTATTGTAAAGATATTTGCAGCACGTCTGCCTGCATTGCACACTCCAACTCATTATAACTCAGCCATTATACTAGCAAACAGTCAGTGTACCTAGTGGCATCCTAAACGTGGCTATTGGACTTTTGTCTATTCACACTAATGTAAAGATATTTGCAGCACGTCTGCCTGCATTGCACACTCCACCTTTTTTTAACTCAGCCATTATACTAGCAAACAGTCAGTGTACCTAGTGGCATCCTAAACGTGGCTATTGGACTTTTGTCTATTCACACTATTGTAAAGATATTTGCAGCACGTCTGCCTATATTGCACACTCCAACTCATTATAACTAAGCCATTATACTAGCAAACAGTCAGTGTACCTAGTGGCATCCTAAACGTGGCTATTGGACTTTTGTCTATTCACACTATTGTAAAGATATTTGCAGCACGTCTGCCTGCATTGCACACTCCACCTTTTTTTAACTAAGCCATTATACTAGCAAACAGTCAGTGTACCTAGTGGCATCCTAAACGTGGCTATTGGACTTTTGTCTATTCACACTATTGTAAAGATATTTGCAGCACGTCTGCCTGCATTGCACACTCCACCTTTTTTTAACTCAGCCATTATACTAGCAAACAGTCAGTGTACCTAGTGGCATCCTAAACGTGGCTATTGGACTTTTGTCTATTCACACTATTGTAAAGATATTTGCAGCACGTCTGCCTGCATTGCACACTCCACCTTTTTTTAACTCAGCCATTATACAAGCAAACAGTCAGTGTACCTATTGGCATCCTAAACGTGGCTATTGGACTTTTGTCTATTCACACTATTGTAAAGATATTTGCAGCACGTCTGCCTGCATTGCACCCTCCAACTCATTATAACTCAGCCATTATACTAGCAAACAGTCAGTGTACCTAGTGGCATCCTAAACGTGGCTATTGGACTTTTGTCTATTCACACTATTGTAAAGATATTTGCAGCACGTCTGCCTGCATTGCACACTCCACCTTTTTTTAACTCAGCCATTATACTAGCAAACAGTCAGTGTACCTAGTGGCATCCTAAACGTGGCTATTGGACTTTTGTCTATTCACACTATTGTAAAGATATTTGCAGCACGTCTGCCTGCATTGCACACTCCAACTCATTATAACTAAGCCATTATACTAGCAAACAGTCAGTGTACCTAGTGGCATCCTAAACGTGGCTATTGGACTTTTGTCTATTCACACTATTGTAAAGATATTTGCAGCACGTCTGCCTGCATTGCACACTCCAACTCATTATAACTAAGCCATTATACTAGCAAACAGTCAGTGTACCTAGTGGCATCCTAAACGTGGCTATTGGACTTTTGTCTATTCACACTATTGTAAAGATATTTGCAGCACGTCTGCCTGCATTGCACACTCCAACTCATTATAACTAAGCCATTATACTAGCAAACAGTCAGTGTACCTAGTGGCATCCTAAACGTGGCTATTGGACTTTTGTCTATTCACACTATTGTAAAGATATTTGCAGCACGTCTGCCTGCATTGCACACTCCACCTTTTTTTAACTCAGCCATTATAGTAGCAAACAGTCAGTGTACCTAGTGGCATCCTAAACGTGGCTAATGGACTTTTGTCTATTCACACTATTGTAAAGATATTTGCAGCACGTCTGCCTGCATTGCACACTCCACCTTTTTTTAACTAAGCCATTATACTAGCAAACAGTCAGTGTACCTAGTGGCATCCTAAACGTGGCTATTGGACTTTTGTCTATTCACACTATTGTAAAGATATTTGCAGCACGTCTGCCTGCATTGCACACTCCACCTTTTTTTAACTCAGCCATTATACTAGCAAACAGTCAGTGTACCTAGTGGCATCCTAAACGTGGCTATTGGACTTTTGTCTATTCACACTATTGTAAAGATATTTGCAGCATGTCTGCCTGCATTGCACACTCCAACTCATTATAACTAAGCCATTATACTAGCAAACAGTCAGTGTACCTAGTGGCATCCTAAACGTGGCTATTGGACTTTTGTCTATTCACACTATTGTAAAGATATTTGCAGCACGTCTGCCTGCATTGCACACTCCACCTTTTTTTTAACTCAGCCATTATACTAGCAAACAGTCAGTGTACCTAGTGGCATCCTAAACGTGGCTATTGGACTTTTGTCTATTCACACTATTGTAAAGATATTTGCAGCACGTCTGCCTGCATTGCACACTCCACCTTTTTTTAACTCAGCCATTGTACTAGCAAACAGTCAGTGTACCTAGTGGCATCCTAAACGTGGCTATTGGACTTTTGTCTATTCACACTATTGTAAAGATATTTGCAGCACGTCTGCCTGCATTGCACACTCCACCTTTTTTTAACTCAGCCATTATACTAGCAAACAGTCAGTGTACCTAGTGGCATCCTAAACGTGGCTATTGGACTTTTGTCTATTCACACTATTGTAAAGATATTTGCAGCACGTCTGCCTGCATTGCACACTCCACCTTTTTTTAACTAAGCCATTATACTAGCAAACAGTCAGTGTACCTAGTGGCATCCTAAACGTGGCTATTGGACTTTTGTCTATTCACACTATTGTAAAGATATTTGCAGCACGTCTGCCTGCATTGCACACTCCACCTTTTTTTAATTCAGCCATTATACTAGCAAACAGTCAGTGTACCTAGTGGCATCCTAAACGTGGCTATTGGACTTTTGTCTATTCACATTGTTGTAAAGATATTTGCAGCACGTCTGCCTGCATTGCACACTCCACCTTTTTTTAACTAAGCCATTATACTAGCAAACAGTCAGTGTACCTAGTGGCATCCTAAACGTGGCTATTGGACTTTTGTCTATTCACACTATTGTACAGATATTTGCAGCACGTCTGCCTGCATTGCACACTCCACCTTTTTTTAACTAAGCCATTATACTAGCAAACAGTCAGTGTACCTAGTGGCATCCTAAACGTGGCTATTGGACTTTAGTCTATTCACACTATTGTAAAGATATTTGCAGCACGTCTGCCTGCATTGCACACTCCAACTCATTATAACTAAGCCATTATACTAGCAAACAGTCAGTGTACCTAGTGGCATCCTAAACGTGGCTATTGGACTTTTGTCTATTCACACTATTGTAAAGATATTTGCAGCACGTCTGCCTGCATTGCACACTCCAACTCATTATAACTAAGCCATTATACTAGCAAACAGTCAGTGTACCTAGTGGCATCCTAAACGTGGCTATTGGACTTTTGTCTATTCACACTATTGTAAAGATATTTGCAGCACGTCTGCCTGCATTGCACACTCCAACTCATTATAACTAAGCCATTATACTAGCAAACAGTCAGTGTACCTAGTGGCATCCTAAACGTGGCTATTGGACTTTTGTCTATTCACACTATTGTAAAGATATTTGCAGCACGTCTGCCTGCATTGCACACTCCACCTTTTTTTTAACTCAGCCATTATACTAGCAAACAGTCAGTGTACCTAGTGGCATCCTAAACGTGGCTATTGGACTTTTGTCTATTCACACTATTGTAAAGATATTTGCAGCACGTCTGCCTGCATTGCACACTCCACCTTTTTTTAACTCAGCCATTGTACTAGCAAACAGTCAGTGTACCTAGTGGCATCCTAAACGTGGCTATTGGACTTTTGTCTATTCACACTATTGTAAAGATATTTGCAGCACGTCTGCCTGCATTGCACACTCCACCTTTTTTTAACTCAGCCATTATACTAGCAAACAGTCAGTGTACCTAGTGGCATCCTAAACGTGGCTATTGGACTTTTGTCTATTCACACTATTGTAAAGATATTTGCAGCACGTCTGCCTGCATTGCACACTCCACCTTTTTTTAACTAAGCCATTATACTAGCAAACAGTCAGTGTACCTAGTGGCATCCTAAACGTGGCTATTGGACTTTTGTCTATTAACACTATTGTAAAGATATTTGCAGCACGTCTGCCTGCATTGCACACTCCACCTTTTTTTAATTCAGCCATTATACTAGCAAACAGTCAGTGTACCTAGTGGCATCCTAAACGTGGCTATTGGACTTTTGTCTATTCACACTGTTGTAAAGATATTTGCAGCACGTCTGCCTGCATTGCACACTCCACCTTTTTTTAACTAAGCCATTATACTAGCAAACAGTCAGTGTACCTAGTGGCATCCTAAACGTGGCTATTGGACTTTTGTCTATTCACACTATTGTACAGATATTTGCAGCACGTCTGCCTGCATTGCACACTCCACCTTTTTTTAACTAAGCCATTATACTAGCAAACAGTCAGTGTACCTAGTGGCATCCTAAACGTGGCTATTGGACTTTTGTCTATTCACACTATTGTAAAGATATTTGCAGCACGTCTGCCTGCATTGCACACTCCAACTCATTATAACTAAGCCATTATACTAGCAAACAGTCAGTGTACCTAGTGGCATCCTAAACGTGGCTATTGGACTTTTGTCTATTCACACTATTGTAAAGATATTTGCAGCACGTCTGCCTGCATTGCACACTCCACCTTTTTTAACTCAGCCATTATACTAGCAAACAGTCAGTGTACCTACTGGCATCCTAAACGTGGCTATTGGACTTTTGTCTATTCACACTATTGTAAAGTTATTTGCAGCACGTCTGCCTGCATTGCACACTCCACCTTTTTTTAACTCAGCCATTATACTAGCAAACAGTCAGTGTACCTAGTGGCATCCTAAACGTGGCTATTGGACTTTTGTCTATTCACACTATTGTAAAGATATTTGCAGCACGTCTGCCTGCATTGCACACTCCACCTTTTTTAACTCAGCCATTATACTAGCAAACAGTCAGTGTACCTAGTGGCATCCTAAACGTGGCTATTGGACTTTTGTCTATTCACACTATTGTAAAGATATTTGCAGCACGTCTGCCTGCATTGCACACTCCAACTCATTATAACTAAGCCATTATACTAGCAAACAGTCAGTGTACCTAGTGGCATCCTAAACGTGGCTATTGGACTTTTGTCTATTCACACTATTGTAAAGATATTTGCAGCACGTCTGCCTGCATTGCACACTCCACCTTTTTTTAACTAAGCCATTATACTAGCAAACAGTCAGTGTACCTAGTGGCATCCTAAACGTGGCTACTGGACTTTTGTCTATTCACACTATTGTAAAGATATTTGCAGCACGTCTGCCTGCATTGCACACTCCACCTTTTTTTAACTCTTTAAGTCTTCATTTCGGGATACAGCGCATGCTCCCACACTAAGTGTGAAAAGCCTCTTTGCACAGGTGCTTGCATTCCGTGCCGGGTCTAAGTCCTGTTTTGTGCCTAGACACCATGCTAAAGCTGATAGTCCTTTTTCAGAGACTGTATTTCATGCTACTGAGCATGCTCAGGAACTTACAGCATCAGAGACTAGGTACGGTAATGAACTCTTGGGCCCTGCCCCTGATGTGGGGGTCCCATATAGACCACAGGGCATCAGCTGTCCTCCCAAATGGCTTGCAGAGGGCCACCCCTATGACTTGTCACCGCATTATTGATGGTCAGACGATGACTGGTGAGGTGTTTGGGTCATGGCAGCCATGAGGTCATCATTGAAGTTGCGGTTCCAAATAGGACGCTACTTATGCCACTCATGACGTGTCACTTTACTTTTGTCTCCAGGAGGTGCATTGTGGTTCACCCTGGTTTGGGGCGGACCCAGGTTATAAAAGGGGCTGGAGCCAACAAGGAGGTGCGCAGTCTTCTATTATGCTACGAAAGAGCACACCTCCATGTGTTGAACCCATTGCGGCTTTAGGCCATAGGTAGGCAGGGATAGGGTGGTGGATGCAGGCCACCACCACAGTTGGTAACGCAGAACGGTTAAGACCAGCTCCTGTCCTACCAGTCCTGCTTGTGCAGCCCAGTGGCATTAACAGGCCTGCTGCTGCTGATGCGCCTGCTGTCCACAGGTGTGGCCCCTACGCACATGGTCAGCGTACTCAATGGCCCCTGTGTGATTAACAGGGAGTTCCTGGGCTGGGTGGGCATGTGGACCCTGTGACGCTAACAGGGCTCCCAGTCTCCAGATCCGAATGGCGTCTAACTCGGTTCAGGCTACTATTAGTTTCATAGCCACACAGCTCTGTATCCTCCACCAAACCTTCCAGTTGCCAAACTCTCCTTTTCCAACTGGGAGCACGGTGGACACTGACTGCTGAAGGTGATATATACCTTTCTCTTTCTTTTCTTATTAATTTACGTTATATAGCGGTAACATAGTATATACCACTTTATCCAAATCTGCCAGTCACACTGTAACAGATGGTGTTTCTTCAGCAAATGTTACTGTTGCTTAACCACCAAATCCACGGGACAAAACTTATTTCCCCTTTCTAACACACCTGTTCCCCTTTCCACCAGCATCTGTCCTTTTTCAACTCATTTTGGTATATGGCCAAAAGTGCAACTCTGCAGGGACACCGTACTCAACGCCATCTCAGCAGAGCAGCCAGCCCTCGGTCCCTCAGATGTGGACAAGTAAAAGACCATTTCCTCCTATCCATGACAAAGCGTTGAGATTCACTCTGTGCAGCACTGGTGTTTAGTGGTAAAGTAGATCTAAGATTGCGTACCACATTATGCAGATACTCCTGTATACGTGCGTCCATTTCTATGGCACGAATTATTTTGCCAAATTTTGTCTTGTACCGGGGATGTAACAGTGTGGCAACCCAGTATTCTGGATTACTTTGAATTCGTACAGTGTGCGCACGATGGAAGTGAGCACATAGCGAGCGTGCACGCTGCACAAGGCCATGTAGGCCGTGATGGTGTTTTAAAAATTGATGGAGAATTAGGTTCAACACGTAAGCCATACAAGGCACGTGTGTCACATTGCCATGCTGATGGCCCGCAGCCAGGTTTGCATCATTGCCGCACACGGCTGTTAAGTCACCAACGGAGTCTGCTCCGTCAATTTGTACTCCGGTCGCCAGGTGACAACGTGTTCCTTTCATGAATAGTGCTGATGATGGGAGAGGAGTCGATGCCAGCAGCGCAGGTGGATGCAGGTTATGCTCACACACTGGGCTGCATTACCTTGACAGATGCAGAATCTCTGGCTGAATGTAGCTGGTGGGTATCTCACAGATGAAATACCATCATACAGCTACAACCAATGGGAAGACACCACACCCTTTTTTATGCCCATCCTGTCTTTTGACCACTGCCAGACATAGCTATGAACCTCTGGTTAATTTTACCCCCAGTTCTGTTTTATGATTTTGTGTGCTTGTTACCTGACTACTTTTCCTGCTTGCTGTTTATGTACCTTGTTGGCCGATCCGCATTTCACCTCTGCTTGTTTTCTGATTAAGTCCTGCCCATCCCATTCTGTTCCTGTTCCTCAATTAATGTTTTGACCCTGCCTGACTACTATTCTCTGGAACTGCAGCCTTCCACAGGTATTAATCACCTTGGGCCCTGTGTAATTCCTAATCCCTGTATAGGGGTTAAAGGGTTTCAGGGTTCTAGGGGTCCTACTTGGTGAGTGGCTTCCCTCTAGCCTATCATTAACAGCCCATCTGAGTGTGTGGATCAAGGAAGGCGTTACACCGTGCTCTCTGCAGAAGGCCATGTGGGCCAGGATAGTGCTTTAAAAATTGCTGGACAACCAGGTTCAACACGTGAAACACACAAGCCATGTGTGTCACATTGTCACAGCGAAGGGCCGCACCCATGTTTGCATCATTGTCGCACCCAGCCTTCCCTGGCTGCTGGTTCAGTGGAGACAACCATTGATGAAACTCGGTCTCCAGAGCTAACCGTCCACAACTTCTCAGCGGTGTGACTCACATTTCCCATACATTTCAAAGTAAACCTTTGACCGCCTGATGGCATTGAGCTCTGCTGCCAGCATAGTAAGGAGGTGCGTGGTATTCCTTGTGCGCAGTTACAAGGAAGGGTGGCCTGACCACACAGGGTTTGCGCCAAGGTGGAGGACCCACACGAGGTTGAAGAGGCAGAAGCAGTGTATTAACTTCTACATACAGAAGAAGGATTGAAACAACTCGTGGGGACGGCAAGACTTGGACAGCAGACCCTTCTCCATCTCTCACCATAGTTTGCCAGTGCCCAGTCAGTGATATGTAATGACCCTGTCTATGCTTACTGGTCCAAGTATCTGTGTTGAAATGCACCCTGTCGCACACAGAGTTGCTCAAGGAAGTGGTGATGTTGTGTGCGACATGCTGGTGTAGTGCGGGCATGCTGTTCTTGGAGAAGCAGTGGTGATTGGGCATCTTGTACTGGATCACAGCGACAGACATAAGGTCTCTAAAATCCTGTGTGTCCACTAGGAGGGAAGGCAGCATTTCGGTAGCCAACAGCTTACAGAGGGATAGAGTCAACCTCTTAGCTTTGTCATGGGTCGCAGGAAGTGGCCTTTTATTTGACCACATCTGAGGGACAGAGATCTGGCTGCTGTGTGTAGACGGTGTTGAGTAGGGTGTCCCTGGAAAAATGCAGGTTTGTGAGGAAAGTGCAGGCGGAGACATGATGTTGCCTTCATCCAACGTTGGTGCTATCGATGTCTGAGAGAGCTGTACACACGTACTTGTTTCCCCTTCCAAACCAACTGACGACCTACCAAGCAAACTGCCTGTTGCGGTTACAGTGGTGGAAGTTGTGGGTGGAAAAACAGGTGTGACAGCTGTCCCCACAGTCCTATAAGATGACGAGCGCGCAGATGCACTGGAAGGGGCAGGCGGTGGATGGTTCGCTCCGCTAGGCCGCATTGCAGCACGGTGAGCTTCCCACCGGGCCATATGATATTTATTCATGTGACGATTCATGGAAGAAGTTGTCAAACTGCTGAGGTTTTGACCTCTACTAAGAGAACCATGACAAATTTTACAGATCACATAATTTGGGCGATCTTTTTCTATGTCAAAAAAGGACCAGGCTAGGCAAGGCTTAGAGGCCATGCGACCTGTTGATCCACCCCGAATAATGCTCAGAGGCAGAGTGGTGGCTGAGGATGCAGTTGTAGACGTGCTACCAGTGCTCCGACTCTGTCCAGGAAGGCGCAAGGTAACTTCATCGTCGGTTGCATCCTCCTCCACCGCCTCTGTTGACCTCCTCGAGTGTCTGACTGTGGGTTGACAGTAGGTGGGATCTAGAACTTCATCATAAATTGTTGTGTTTGCACTCCCCTCCCCCTCAGACCGAGCCTCTTCTTGCCCTGACCGAATATTTCAGTTGTCATCCCAATCGGGTATCTGCGTCTCATCTTCATCAGTATGTTCCTCATTGTCTATAACCACAGGTGTTGGAAAGGCAGCATTTTGGTAGCCAACAGTTTGCAGATGCTGAAAGTCAACCTCCAAGCCATGTCATGACCTTCTAAAAGCATGTAAAACACAGCGAGGGGACTCCAATTACAGTCTCCCTCGTTGCCACTAACTGGGCCACACACACCCCACTTGACTGGCATCGGTTGACCCCCCCTTTTGAAAAAGAAAAAGATGCTTTGCATGAAGCACTCTCAAAAATACGCGTGCCTTTCCCGTCCCCTGGCTGACCCAGGGGAAGAAAAGTCCTCTGAGAGCCATGACTTGTTCATCTTGGTTCTTTTAGAAACACAGCGAGGGGACTCCAACCACAGTCTCCCTCGTTGCCACTAACTGGGCCACACACACCCCACTTGACTGGCATCGGTTGACCCCCCCTTTTGAAAAAGAAAAAGATGCTTTGCATGAAGCACTCTCAAAAATACGCGTGCCTTTCCCGTCCCTTGGCTGACCCAGGGGAAGAAAAGTCCTCTGAGAGCCATGACTTGTTCATCTTGGTTCTTTTAGAAACACAGCGAGGGGACTCCAACCACAGTCTCCCTCGTTGCCACTAACTGGGCCACACACACCCCACTTCACTGGCATCGGTTGACCCCCCCTTTTGAAAAAGAAAAAGATGCTTTGCATGAAGCACTCTCAAAAATACGCGTGCCTTTCCCGTCCCCTGGCTGACCCAGGGGAAGAAAAGTCCTCTGAGAGCCATGACTTGTTCATCTTGGTTCTTTTAGAAACACAGCGAGGGGACTCCAACCACAGTCTCCCTCGTTGCCACTAACTGGGCCACACACACCCCACTTCACTGGCGTCAGTTGACCCAATTTTCAAGATGAAAAACATGCTTTGCATGAAGCACTCTCAAAAATACGCGTGCCTTTCCCGTCCCCTGGCTGACCCAGGGGAAGAAAAGTCCTCTGAGATCCATGACTTGTTCATCTTGGTTCTTTTAGAAACACAGCGAGGGGACTCCAACCACAGTCTCCCTCGTTGCCACTAACTGGGCCACACACACCCCACTTGACTGGCATCGGTTGACCCCCCCTTTTGAAAAAGAAAAAGATGCTTTGCATGAAGCACTCTCAAAAATACGCGTGCCTTTCCCGTCCCCTGGCTGACCCAGGGGAAGAAAAGTCCTCTGAGAGCCATGACTTGTTCATCTTGGTTCTTTTAGAAACACAGCGAGGGGACTCCAACCACAGTCTCCCTCGTTGCCACTAACTGGGCCACACACACCCCACTTGACTGGCATTGGTTGACCCCCCCTTTTGAAAAAGAAAAAGATGCTTTGCATGAAGCACTCTCAAAAATACGCGTGCCTTTCCCGTCCCCTGGCTGACCCAGGGGAAGAAAAGTCCTCTGAGAGCCATGACTTGTTCATCTTGGTTCTTTTAGAAACACAGCGAGGGGACTCCAACCACAGTCTCCCTCGTTGCCACTAACTGGGCCACACACACCCCACTTGACTGGCATCAGTTGACCCAATTTTCAAGATGAAAAAGATGCTTTGCATGAAGCACTCTCAAAAATACGCGTGCCTTTCCCGTCCCCTGGCTGACCCAGGGGAAGAAAAGTCCTCTGAGAGCCATGACTTGTTCATCTTGGTTCTTTTAGAAACACAGCGAGGGGACTCCAACCACAGTCTCCCTCGTTGCCACTAACTGGGCCACACACACCCCACTTGACTGGCATCGGTTGACCCCCCCTTTTGAAAAAGAAAAAGATGCTTTGCATGAAGCACTCTCAAAAATACGCGTGCCTTTCCCGTCCCCTGGCTGACCCAGGGGAAGAAAAGTCCTCTGAGAGCCATGACTTGTTCATCTTGGTTCTTTTAGAAACACAGCGAGGGGACTCCAACCACAGTCTCCCTCGTTGCCACTAACTGGGCCACACACACCCCACTTGACTGGCATCGGTTGACCCCCCCTTTTGAAAAAGAAAAAGATGCTTTGCATGAAGCACTCTCAAAAATACGCGTGCCTTTCCCGTCCCCTGGCTGACCCAGGGGAAGAAAAGTCCTCTGAGAGCCATGACTTGTTCATCTTGGTTCTTTTAGAAACACAGCGAGGGGACTCCAACCACAGTCTCCTTTGTTGCCACTAACTGGGCCACACACACCCCACTTGACTGGCATCGGTTGACCCCCCCTTTTGAAAAAGAAAAAGATGCTTTGCATGAAGCACTCTCAAAAATACGCGTGCCTTTCCCGTCCCCTGGCTGACCCAGGGGAAGAAAAGTCCTCTGAGAGCCATGTCCACATTGTCAGTGGACAGATGCGTGTGCTTATCTGCCAGCAGACCACCAGCAGCACTGAAGACAGGTTCCGAGAGAACACTGGCTGCAGGACATGACAAGATCCCCAAGGCGTATGTGGCGAGCTCAGGCAATTTATCCAGATTGGAAGCCTAAAATGAGCAGGGCTCAAGTTGCACAATAATGGAATCGATGTTTCCTTGCATATACTCATATATCTGTGTGTCCTCCTCTTTTTCCTTGTCCAGCTGTTTTGTTTTCGCATGAGTATATGTCCTTGTCACTTTCCCATGTGTTTGTGTTGTGTTGTGAGTTGTTTGTCACCTTTTGGACACCTTTGAGGGTGTTTTCTAGGTGTTTTTCTGTGTTTGTGATTGCCTGCCATTGTTTCCTATTGGCTCGAGTTCGGTTCGTCGAACGTTCGACGAACCGAACTCGAACGGGACCTCCGTTCGGCGAACCGACCTCGAGCCGAACCGGGACTGGTTCGCTCATCTCTACTCTTAAACGTTGCAAAAATATAACATTTTTATTAATACGGGAACGGGACCGGGTCCTTCAGTCACCCACCCAAAGAAACCTAGCCTTGATTCTGCCCCTAAGAAATGGGCAGCAACCCTTTTCCCCAGTCCAGGAACGGGCCCAGGTTGTTTAACGGGACGGGTACAGGGACTCACACCTGCTTGTCTCTCAGGGGCCCCACGTCCAGGGGACACCTGACCCGGAGAATCACCACCGGTTACAGTGGTGACGGGGCCTCAGCCATCACTTTCCCCAGGCCCATCCTCCAGTCTGCCTCTCTGGAGGTCGTGAAACGGGACAGGCTGGTCAAAAGATTATTTACAAACCCAACAGTTTTTGGGTGGTCTGCAAGTTCTTGGCCTTGTCTCTTTTCAAAAACGGGGCAAAAACAAAGTCCCAACGGGGACTTTTTCAACCTGGCAGCCGGGATCCACTGCCTTTAACTTTCATCTTCTTCAGCTCTGTACGCCGGGGGAGGGCACTGTGGGTGCTCCGGGACATTTTGGCGCACCCTCCTTTTAACACTGAGGGCAAACCAGCCCCTCTCCCCGCAATGCCGGGTGTAGATCACGAGATCTTCTGGTACCAGATCTTAGTCTGGGTGGCCCAACGGGAGGTGGGAGTTGACATCCCATCGGGAGACGACAATTTTGGCCTCCAGGCCCGGCTCAAAGATGAACCGCCATCCATGCTGGGGGTCAAACCGGCGGACTTGGCCTTGA
The DNA here is from genome assembly GCF_048569485.1 of Anomaloglossus baeobatrachus. Lineage (NCBI taxonomy): Eukaryota > Metazoa > Chordata > Amphibia > Anura > Aromobatidae > Anomaloglossus > Anomaloglossus baeobatrachus. Next base: position 94,214,044 of record NC_134357.1, read on the forward strand.
TATGTCGTGCCCCGCACCCGGTAGGTGGCACTCCTCAGCTTCTCCTTCTCCCGGATGGTATGGGTCAGGATTTCTGCCTTCCGCCTCTCACAGGCCTCGATCTCCCGGCCCAGCTGGTTTGGCCGCTGCTCCCAATACGGGGCGTCTACCTGACCAGGGTCTCTTTGTGCGGGGATCTGGCCCAGTTGGTGCTCTCCAGTGCCGGCGACAACCGACACCCTCCGTGGGGAACCCCACTGTGTCACGGCCGGCCCTGCTGCTTGGCAGCGGCCACCCCTTGGGACCCCAGCCGAGGTCTGAGACCCGGAGACGACCAGCCTCACCTGCTGGGCCTTCTTCCGGGCAGTGCTCTTCTCCTCCCTGGCTGGGCGGACTGCCGGGGCCGGGACCTCCTCAAACAGGGCTCCTTCTGGGACCGGCGTTCCGGGAATTGGACCTCCACGGGAGCAGGGGTAGTGCAGGCTCCTCACAGGCGTCTGGGATGGACTCCGCCACCGGTGACGGGGGTGGGGATCCGAGCGGAGAGGTAGCGGTGACCATTACGGGCAGTGGGGGAGGCAGTAGGGAGGGCGGGAGCAGACCGGGTCCCTCAGCTGCAGCGGCCGGTCCCACCGGGACACAGGGGCGTGGGTCGCGTACCCTTTCCTCCAACACTGACGCCACTTCACGTGCCCGCATGGCGGCGGCTATCCCCTCCATCTCGGCCGCCCATCGCTCCATAAGAAAGCGTACCTGGGCTTGGAGACAGCAGCACATCATGGTCGTCTGAGCTTCCACCCATGCCGCTGTTCCGGGCGCGGGCGCGGGGAACTCTGGTTCTCCGGACAGGGCGGACATGGTGCACTTTCGGGTTCCAGGAACACAACAGGTGGCAGAGTCCTGGAGTCCCTGCCCTTTATCCCTTCGGTCACATGAGGCAGAATCTTCACCCACCCCCCTTGGTCTTTTTGGGGCACTCCGCTTGCTTTCTGCACCGCTCTGCTCTCAGGGGGCGGGGCTCTACTTTCGCGCCCGTTTGCTTGGAGAAGATGGCTTGGGCGGGAAACTTCGCGCCACAGGATGGTGACAAGATGGCGGATTATGCAATTTTTCAACGGGGACTCCACTGACGATAACTTCAAGGCGCACTTCCACAGGTAAGTGGACGGGTTCAATCCTGTTCGTGATGCCAGGAGAGTTGATGTGTACTGCCCCGGGGCTCGGCCAGCTGCAGAGCCACTCGGATCCGTGCTCATTGGTGGGTGGCTCGAGCTCCTCACGGACCCGGGGGTCACGTCGCTCTGAAAGGGGGATGGCGCTACGCATAGGGACTTCGGTGGGGAGGTCCACGGCTGGAGCCGCTGTTGTTTGTAGGGGGATTTGAGTTTGTTACGCCACCCATGGGTTGTGGTGAATGGCTGGACACCACCGCTGCCGTTGACTAGGCTCCCAGGGACGGTGTTGCGCAGCTTGGTGTTGACCCCCTCCGTGGGTAGGGGGATGATGGTCCCGGGGGCCCGAGGCAGGTGCTGAGGTGGGGGAATGGATGGTACTGATGTGTCGGTGCACTTTTGTACTCATTATTACAAACACGCTGGAGTCTTTGGTAAACGAAACAAGATGGTGAACGGTGCCCGCAGCCGGATGCAGTTTTCCCCTTATCAGGTTGATGGTTTCCACCTTTCTCCTGCACATTACTTATGTAGAAAACGTCGACTCCTATGCCTGAGCAACGGTAGTCCGCTCCCCGGCTTGGTATGTGCCGGGAGAGCTCTCTTTGCCCGCAGACGCTGGCCCCTCGGGTCACCATGCATGGGTGGTGGCGTTACCCTAATGGTTGGGCTGTTGTCTTCAGTCGGGTCTTAGGTGGGAAATGTCCTTAAGTCCAGTCCTCAATCAGTTGATTTGACTCAGCCCGGTTGTTTCTGGGCCTCGTACTTGTTCTGAGTACCCCTCCTGGTGCTCCGGTTCCCCGATTCGGTACCGGCGGGCCACCGCCCATCCCCGGTCCTTACGGTTTCACCGGCTGTAATCTCAATTCCTGCAGGTGGCCACCACCATCTGTCTCCTTTCCAGAGGTGACTGGGCTCCAACCCAGACACCTGTTGTAGACTATGGCACAGGTCTGCCCTTGAACTTCACTCCATTCCACTCTACTGTCAAAGCTAATCTACTGTTTTTCCCGCCTCTGGGCCTGTGAACTCCTCGGTGGGGGAGCCAACCGCCTGGCTCCGCCCCCCTGGGTAAACATCAAACCCGGAGGGGGGTGACAAAGGTTTTGTAGTTTGGCTGCTGTCATCTTACTAAGGGGGGGTGCGTGTGTGCGTGTGTGTGTATGGTGCTACCTGTGACAACCTGGCTAGTCCAGGGTGTCAAACATCCATGGAGTCAAATGCAGTGAATGATGCAGAATTAAAAATAGCAAATAAGCCCTTGTCATGATATTGACATTGTGCCCATATCATGCTTTTAGAGACACTCACCCCATAAATAAAGTGGGCTTTTTCAGTACAACAAAGCCAAACATGTGGATGTGAAATGTGGTTTAGGCACATCATATTTTTGGATTGCTTTCTATTTCACTATTTATGAGACGGAATCCAAAGATTTTTTTTTCCCGCACTTCACCTTGTAGTAAAAGTGATTAATCATCTTTATTCCTCAGTTTAGTACATTTACAACGATGCCACATTTTATATAGGTTTTTTTTATGTTTTGCAGCTTTTGCACCATAAAAACTATTTTATAGAAAACAAAATAGTTTTTGCATTGCTGAATTTTGAGAGCTATAGCTTTTTGATTTTCTCACCGATGGAACAATATGGCAGCTTGTTTTGTTTGCGGGCCGAGATGAAGTTTTCAGCAGTACTATTTGATGCAGATATCATGTTGAACAGATCCCTGCTGCACCTCTATGCATTTCAGAGGGACAACACAGCAAGTTTTATGAAATCATTAGATCTCACCTCCTGTGCGGATGGAGCCTCAGTCTGCAAAATCCAGTGACCAGAGCAGACATTATAGGGAGGAACAGAAGTAGGTGAGTAGTTTCTATTTTTTTATTGTCAGTACTTTTGGGGCTGACCACTTGACAAGATGACATAATGCCGTGTGTGTGTGTGTGTGTGTTGTGGGGACTGTAGGGACATCAAACTGTGTGTAGCAGTCCTTATACTATGTTGGAGGTAGTGGGGGACCTCATAATGAGAAGGGGATTGAAGGTTCCTTTCATTTTGTCTGTGGGGGGCATCATATTGTTTGTGGGTCTCTCCCAAAGACTGTGGGAGCTTTTGGATTAACAAGTTGTGCATAGAAGGTTGTGGGATCATCATGGTGTGTGTAGGAGGCTGTGGATGCCAGCATACTTTTTTGGAGGGAAATTTAGGGTCAACCTACTCTTTTGGCTGCATCATGTTAGGACCAGGAGGATGGGTAGGCCCAGGAGGTGGATCCACTGGACTGAGCACCCCACCAAGGGCAAGGTGCCCGGTAGCCGGAGCACTACGGGTAGCAGGACAGTCTGTTCAGAGGACCGGAGTGAAGAAGTCCTTGGGACCACAGAGTCTCTGAAGGTAGTCCGGGTGACAAAGCTCAGGTTCGGAGGCCGGGAGGATGTCAGGCAGAATCAGGAACCAGCTGAGCGAGGAGGTCGGTCACCACACAGATCCAGGGATCGGAGACGGTAGGGACTGATGATATGGCGGGCAGTCACCGTCCAGAGTTCTGGAACCGTCAGGACCGGTTGGCGAGGCAGGAGCGGCTCTACAAGACAGAAAAGTCAGTATGGAAAAGGCACAGGGGGACCTGACTCCTAGCTTACTAAACACGAAGCACAGGCCCCGCCCACTTGGAAGGAAACCCCTTTATACCCTGTACCTGTGTGTGTAATATCCTGTCAGTGGACACTGGCCCTTTAAGAAAGGGTCAATGACCATGCGCGTGCCCTAACGCGCATGCGCGAGGCCCAGGTGCCAGAAGCCAGGGCAGGAAGCAGTGCACAAGAAGCAGGAGTGCCCAGCAGAGGGCTCAGAGTCGCGGAAGGGTGCTGGGAGCGGGGACCAGGACGCCTGGAGGATGCAGGTGAGGGAGAGGAGGCAAGGAGGCTGTGGAGCGGAGGTCTGTGGAGCGTGGCACGGTAGCCGGGGAGCATGGCACGGGAGCCGGGAAGCATGGCACGGGAGCAGGGGAGCATGACAGTACCCCCTCCCCCACGCCCCCTCCCCGAAACCGGGACAGGAAGGCACGTATCAGGGGAGTACCCACATTCTCCCGGGGTTCCCAGGACCTATCCTCAGGACCATACCCTGCCGAGTCCACCAGGAAGAACTGCCGTCCCCGCACGGTCTTCATGGCCAAGATATCCCTTACCGCATAGATGTCATCATCAGCAATAGGGGGAGGAGCAGAATGGGCATCAGCGGAGAAGGGACCAAGGACAACCGGCTTGAGCAGGGAGACATGGAAGGAGTTGCGTATCCTCATCGTGGCCGGGAGCTGCAGCTTGTAGGAGACCTGATTGATCTTGCCGATGACTTTAAACGGCCCGATGTAGCGAGGACCCAGCTTGTATGTCGGTAGCTTCAATCAGACATATTTGGAAGCAAGCCAGACCAGATCTCCTGTAGAGAAGCACAGAGGATCTAGACGCCTCTTGTCCGCATGTCTCTTCATCCGCAGGGAAGCGCGTCCAAGGGACGTCTTGACAGAGTTCCAAATTGTTGAGAAGTCACGGACTACGGTATCAGCAGCAGGGACATCCGAGGTACAGGATACCGGTGATGGGACGGAAGGCTGAAGTCCGTAAACGACAAGGAAGGGAGAGCTGGAGGAGGACTCACTGACGTGATGGTTATGGGAGAATTCAGCCCAAGGAAGGAGCGTGGACCAATCGTCGTGACGGATGTTAACGTAGTGGCACAAGAAGGAGGTCAGGATCTGATTGACTTGTTCCACTTGTCCATTCGACTGAGGGTGGTAGGCCGAAGAAAAGTCCAGAGCCACTCCCAGATGTTTGCAGAGAGCCCCCCAGAAGCGCGAGGGGAACTGAGTTCCTCTGTCGGACTCAATGTGTGAGGGAAAGCCATGCAACCGGAAGATGTGCTGTATGTAGGCGTCAGCGAGCTCCTGGGCAGAGGGCAGTCCGACCATAGGAACGAAATGAGCCATCTTGGAGAAACGATCCACCACGACCCATATGACCATGTGTCCGGAGGACAAGGGCAAGTCTGTAATAAAGTCCATTGCAATGTGTTGCCACGGAACGGAGGGAATTGGCAGCAGCAGAAGACGACCATATGGCAGATGTTTGGGCGTCTTGTTCCGGGCACAGATGGAGCAGGCTGAGACAAAAGACGCGACGTCCGTGCGAAGGGTTGGCCACCAATAGTGCTGGACAATCGTACTCGATGTTCTCTTCTGACCAGCATGGCTGGCTATTTTCGAGGCATGGCCCCAGTGCAAGACTTTTTGTCTGTCGGTTTCAGAGACATAGGTCTTCCCAGGGGGTATCTGAGCCAGAGTGACAGGAGCCACCGGAATGACTTTACTTGGGCAGATGATGAGCTGGGATGTCTCCTCCTCCTGTTCCATGGGCACGAAAGACCTGGACAAGGCATCTGCATGCACGTTCTTATCCGCGGACCGAAAATGGAGTTGAAAATCAAACCTGGCAAAGAACAAGGACCACCTGGCTTGTCGTGTGTTCAGTCGTTGAACAGACCGCAGGTATTCCAGGTTATTGTGGTCAATGTAAATGATCACGGGGTACACTGCTCCCTCCAGAAGGTAGCGCCATTCTTCCAGAGCCAGCCTGACTGCTAATAGCTCTCGATCACTGATGGTGTAGTTGCGTTCAGGCGCCGAGAAGCTCTTGGAGAAGAATCCGCAAGTGACCATCTTCCCGGTGGAGGACTTCTGCATGAGCACTGCCCCGGCCCCAGAGGAGGAGGCATCCACCTCCAAGGTGAACTGTCGGTTTAACTCAGGACAGTGGAGCACGGGAGAGGAAGCAAATGCCCACTTCAGGGAGCCAAACGTGGCGTCGGCCGCAGGTGACCAGTTGTCAGAGTTCCGGGATTTCCAGTTTTCTTTTGAAGGATCTTGCCCTTTGTTAACATGGAGTTTTCTGTTCTGTTGCCCTACTTCCTGTCTGTTTAAAAGCCGCCCCTAAGCTTAGTCTAGTTGCCTGAGTATACTGCTTTCTGTGTACTCCTGCCCTGCTGCTCTCATCACCTGATTGCTGTTTGGATCCGGTTGAAACACCTGACACCAGCTCTGGACTTCACCTCTCATCCAACTGTGCTAGGACTCTGTCTGCTGTCTCTGGTCGGCACTTCTGCCCGGTCCCTTCCGTTCATATCCACCCTAGGACTCACATCACGTATGGACATTTTTTGGACTTCATCTGTTGCCCTTTTTGTGTCCCGGCTGCTGCGCATTTAGGCCTTCTGGGGTGATTGCCGGACAGGCCCTGTATAGGGGTTCGCTCCTGGTGGTCTCCCTGGGGGAGTCCGGTGTGCGGTCCCGGGAATTCCCCTTTGCTCTGAACCCAGCAGGTATTTACTGTGTTTATGTTCCATTGTGTATATACTGTTCTTTTTACATATTGCGGTTACTTATTATTGTGTATATTTTGTTCTGTGCACATATTGTGGTTACATATTATAAAACGTCTTTTGCACCAAGAACTCGTCTCTGGTTGTCATTGCCCTAACGCAATCGAAATCCTCAGTACATACAATAGTATTACATTATACTCAGGCCATAAAAGGATTTCGCTGGGGCAATGACTGAGACACGAGTAGATCAGCTCTTCTCCATGATTAACTCCTTGCAGCAGGAGATGGAGGCGGTGCAAACTAAGCTTAGAGATGTGGAGGTGCAGCTGGGCCATGATCACCAGGTACTGGGTCCGGCTATTCAGGATTTGCAAACCAGAGTGGAGGCTCAGGAAGCCGCCCCCACTACGTCCGTATCAGCTGCCGGTATGCCTAGGTTACCCCCATTTCGTTTCAGTAGTGATCGTAGTCAGTTTCGTGGGTTTGTTAACCAGTGTATACTGTTTTATGATGTACATGCTGATTATTACCGTTCTGACCGGTCAAAAGTGTTATGTATAATCATGTTGTTAACCTCACGAGCACTGGCTTGGGCTAATCCTATGATAGAGAATCGTGATATCTGTTTAAATAACCTGGATGACTTTTTAACAGCAATGGCGCAAATGTTTGATGATCCTAATCGCCGTGCTACCGCTGAATCGGCTCTGCTTTCCTTACGTCAGGGAAAGCGGTCTGTCGTCGAATACGCCACTGAGTTCAAAAGGTTAGTGGTAGACACCGACTGGGGAAACAATGCACTATTGTCCGTTTTCAGAAAGGGTTTGTCCGGTACCATCAAGGACGAGTTAGCTCGTGCCGAATCTCCACGGGATTTTGAACTGTTTCTCCAACACTGTGTGCGTATCGATACCCGCTTGACGGAACGCCGACAGGAAGACGCCACGGGAGGCCGAGGATGTTCCTATGCAAGTGGACTCTCTACAAAAGCGAGAGACCAACGAACGTCGTGAACACCGGCTCCGTGAGCGTTTGTGTTTCTATTGTGGTCAATCGGACCATTTTCTGATTGACTGCCCAAAACGTCCAAATCGCCCGAATAAGGTACTGGCAGCAATGGCAGAGTGTGACAACACGGACGCAGAGTCCGATATCTCTGAGGCAAGTTTACACCTGGATGCGGTATTTCCCTTGACTTTGATGTCAACTTCACCTAAGGACTCAGAAGGGAAATACACCCATTGCTCGCTTCCCATTCAGATCCGGTGGGAGGGACAGTTAATTCCTACATCTGCTATGATAGACTCTGGGGCAGGGGGAAATTTCATGGACTCTTCTTTTGCCAGGCAACACGGTATCCAGACTCAACAAAGATCCTCACCGGTTACCATGGAGACGGTAGACGGTTCTCCATTAGTTTCTGGACCAGTTGATCGGGAGACAGTACCCCTTGAATGGGTGATGAAACCAGGTCAGCAGGAGACCCTTGTTTTCATGTTGATTTTTTCTCCCCATTTTCTGATGATTTTAGGAATTCCTTGGCTGCGGTCTACAAATCCAGTCATCGATTGGGAGACTAAAGAAATATCCTTCCCACCCCAGAGTGGTCCGACCATTAGTCCAACTGTACCGGTTCCAGTAACACCGAATGCGGAGGGCACTGTACCTGTTCTACCCCCGGTTTATAATGACTTCGCTGATATATGCGACAAAAGAAAAGCAGATCGGCTTCCCCCGCATAGACCGTATGATTGTCCCATAGACTTACTCCCAGGGGCAGAGATCCCGTTTGGTCATGTCTACCCGTTGGCGGCACCTGAGTTACAAGCACTAAAAGATTACATCGATGAAAGTCTAGCCAAGGGATTTATTCGACCTTCTACCTCACCAGCAGGGGCACCCATCTTTTTCGTGAAAAAGAAAGAGGGGACTCTGAGACCTTGTATCGACTACCGGGAACTAAATAAGATAACCATCCGGAACCGGTATCCGTTACCATTGATTCCCGAACTATTGGAGAGAGTACAACAGGCCAAAATATTTACTAAATTGGATCTCCGTGGGGCATATAATCTACTCCGCATACGTCCCGGAGACGAGTGGAAAACAGCGTTCAGATGTCGGTATGGACATTATGAGTATCTAGTGATGCCTTTTGGACTTTGTAACGCCCCTGCGGCTTTCCAACACCTAGTCAACGATATTTTTAGGGATATAATGGACCAGTTCATGGTGATTTACCTGGATGATATCTTGATCTTTTCTGATTCCCTACAGGAACACCAGGAGCACGTCAAGACAGTACTTACCCGTCTGAGGGATAACCACCTGTATATTAAACTGGAGAAGTGCGAATTCCATTGCTCAAAGATACAATTTTTAGGATATGTCATCTCTCCTCAGGGACTGAACATGGAGTCTGGCAAGATACGGGCAATTCTAGACTGGCCGGAACCGGGAAACATCAAGGAGGTACAACGCTTTGTCGGTTTTGCTAACTTTTACAGGCGCTTTATACGCAACTTTTCAGAGATCGTCCGCCCTATCACTCTGTTAACCAAAAAAGGGCAGAAGTTTGTGTGGTCCGCCCAGGCCCGGGAAGCTTTCAATCGTCTCAAGGTTTGTTTTACCTCAGCACCAATACTAATACACCCGAATCCCGCACTCCCTTTTATTGTGGAAGTCGACGCTTCTGATTATGCATTAGGGGCTATCCTTTCACAAAGGACTGGGGACAAGAGTCTCTTGCACCCGTGTGCTTTCTTTTCTCGCCGGTTGTCCCCTGCAGAAAAGAACTATGACATTGCGGACAAGGAATTGTTGGCGATTATTTCAGCTTTTAATGAATGGAGACACCACTTACAGGGAGCAGCGCAACAAGTGATAGTTCTCACAGACCATCGTAACCTAGAATTCCTTAAATCTGCCAGGTGCCTGTCTCCACGGCAAGCCCGTTGGAACCTGTTCCTTAACCAGTTCAATTTTATCGTTACATACCGTCCAGGGTCACGTAATGGGAAAGCCGATGCCTTGTCCCAAATCCACGCCATGGACTCCGTGCCTGGAACCCCGTCTCAGACCGTGTTATCAGATGCCAATTTCGTTGGAGTAATCCAGGACCAGGACTTGTGGAAGGACATCAAGCTGGCCTATGATGGTGACGTATTTCTTGCTGCCCCCCCGAATGATGTGACTCTTGTCCTTCGGAATGGTGTGTGGTTGAGAGAGCGACGTATTTATGTCCCGGAGGCTGTAAGACTTCGGGTTCTCAAGTTGGTCCATGACTCCGTGTTGGCAGGTCATAGGGGGGTACAGAAGACGCAGGAATTTCTGAGTCGTTTTTTCTGGTGGCCTACCTGTTTAAAGGATGTGAAAGACTATGTCCACTCATGTGTGGTTTGTGCCCGGTGCAAGGTCCCTCGTGTGGCTCCTACGGGACTCCTTCAACCGTTACCTGTACCATCTCGCCCTTGGGTATCCATCTCAATGGATTTTATTGTGGAGTTGCCAGTCTCAGGCGGTAACAATACCATTTTAGTGGTGGTGGATCGGTTGACAAAGGCTGCTCCCTTTATTCCATGTACCGGTCTTCCATCAGCCGCAGAGACAGTGGATTTGGTTATCCAGAATATATTTCGACTGCATGGGGTACCAGATGAGATCATCTCTGATCGGGGCGTGCAGTTCACGTCTAAGTTCTGGAAGGGGTTTTGTTCGGCACTCCATATTGATGTCTGTTTGTCTTCTGCATACCATCCCCAGACAAATGGGCAAACCGAACGGACTAATCAAACCCTGGAGCAGTACCTACGATGTTATGTCAGCCATCTACAGGACGATTGGTTGCAGCTGCTTCCTTTGGCGGAGTTCTCGTATAACAACACTCAGAGCAGCTCCACTAAGGTAACGCCCTTTTTCGCTAACTTGGGTTACCATCCGAATATTTTGCCTAGGTCACCGGTGGCGGTTTCGGTGCCAGCGGTGGAGGACAGATTGACGGAGCTACGACGGAATCTGGAGGTTTTAAAGGACTCTTTGGCTTCGGCTCAGGAGCGTTACAAGAAGTCGGCAGACATTCACCGGAAACAGGCACCCATGTATAAGGTAGGGGACTCGGTGTGGTTATCCACCAAAAATCTGAAACTAGGTGTTCCTTCGCAGAAGCTGGGGTAGAAATTCATTGGTCCGTTTAAGATCACCGGGATAGTGAGCTCTGTGGCCTGTTGGCTGAGGTTGCCGCACAATTTAAAGGTACACCCGGTCTTTCATGTTTCTATGCTAAAACCAGTTTCCCCTAATACGTTTCATGGTCGTATCGTGCCTCCTCCTCCGCCGGTGATGGTTGATGGCCAGGAGCAGTTCGTGGTTGAGGACATTATTGACTCCCGGCTCCATCGGCATCAGCTTCAGTATCTGGTACGTTGGCAGGGGTACTCCCCCGAGGACGATTCCTGGGAACCTGTGGGTAACATTCGAGCGCCCCAGAAGGTTGCTCAGTTTCATCGGCGGTACCCAGACAAGCCTGGCCCTGATCCGTCCTGAGGCCGTTTCTGGGGGGGGAGTACTGTCAGAGTTCCGGGATTTCCAGTTTTCTTTTGAAGGATCTTGCCCTTTGTTAACATGGAGTTTTCTGTTCTGTTGCCCTACTTCCTGTCCATCTGTTTAAAAGCCGCCCCTAAGCTTAGTTTAGTTGAGTATACTGCTTCCTGTGTACTCCTGCCCTGCTGCTCTCATCACCTGATTGCTGTTTGGATCCGGTTGAAACACCTGACACCAGCTCTGGACTTCACCTCTCATCCAACTGTGCTAGGACTCTGTCTGCTGTCTCTGGTCGGCACTTCTGCCCGGTCCCTTCCGTTCATATCCACCCTAGGACTCACATCACGTACGGACATTTTTTGGACTTCATCTGTTGCCCTTTTTGTGTCCCGGCTGCTGCGCATTTAGGCCTTCTGGGGTGATTGCCGGACAGCCCCTGTATAGGGGTTCGCTCCTGGTGGTCTCCCTGGGGGAGTCCGGTGTGCAGTCCCGGGAATTCCCCTTTGCTCTGAACCCAGCAGGTATTTACTGTGTTTATGTTCCATTGTGTATATACTGTTCTGTTTACATATTGCGGTTACTTATTATTGTGTATATTTTGTTCTGTGCACATATTGTGGTTACATATTATAAAACGTCTTTTGCACCAAGAACTCGTCTCTGGTTGTCATTGCCCTAACGCAATCGAAATCCTCAGTACATACAATAGTATTACACCAGTCCTTCGGATTAGCCCCCTTCTTGGTCAAGGCAGAGAGAGGCGCAGTCAGGGCAGAGAAATGAGGGATGAACTGACGATAATAGTTCGCAAAGCCAAAGAAACGTTGAATCGCCTTCAGTCCGGAAGGAGGGGGCCAATTGAGGATGGAAGAGACTTTCTCTGGGTCCATCTGCAGGCCGGTATCGGAGATTACGTAACCCAGGAAGGGAAGAGACGACTGTTCGAAGACACACTTCTCGTACTTGGCGTACAGGCGATTCTCTCTAAGCCTTTGTAGTACCAGCTGCACGTTCTCTCTGTGGGTCTGTAGGTCCGGAGAGAAGACCAGGATGTCAATCAGATATTCCACCACACAGACGTAGAGAAGGTCCCGGAACACGTCGTTCACTAGTTCCTGAAAGACTGCCGGCACGTTACACAGGCCGAAGGGCATCACACAAAACTCATAGTGCCTATCGCGAGTGTTGAACGTGGTCTTCCATTCATCCCCAGAGCGGATGCGGACCAAGTTGTAGGCACCACGAAGATCCAACTTGGTGAACACACAAGCTCCTCTAAGCCGATCAAACAATTTGGGGATGAGCGGCAGGGGGTATTTATTCTTTACGGTGATTTAGTTCAATCCCCGGTAGTCAATGCAGGGGCGCAGGTCGCCCTCTTTCTTCTTAACGAAGAAGAAGCTTGCTCCAGCAGGAGAGGAGGATCTCCAGATGAATCCCCTTTCCAGGTTCTCAGTGATGTAGGCAGACATGGCCCTTGTTTCAGCAGGGGACAAAGGATATATCCGTCCTCGAGGTGGTGTGGTTTCCGTCAGTAGGTCGATGGCACAGTCGTAAGGACGATGTGGCGGCAGCACCTCAGACTCTTTTTTATCAAAAACGTCCGCGAAGGACCAATAGGCCGAAGGCAGTCCTGGTAGGGACTCCAGGACCAGAGGTCGTCAGATGGGCTGTATGGACTCCAGGCAGTTCTCGTGGCAAGAGGGACCCCATCGGGTAATTTCGCCAGCACGCCAGCTGACCAACAGTTCGTGTGTCCGTAACCAGGGGAGTCCCAGCAGGATTTGATGAGACATGTGCGGGAGGATGTAGAGAGTGATTTTATCGGTGTGCAGGGCACCGATACGTAGTTTTACAGGCTTGGTGATCCACGAGATGGTGTCAGAGAGGGGTCTCCCATCTACAGAGGCAATCACGAGAGGTTTGTCGAGAAGAATAACAGGCACCTGGTACTTGTCCACCGTAGCCTGCTGGATGAAATTGCCTGCTGCCCCGGAATCGAGGTACGCTTCTGCCGTGAACCGCGTCTCTCCTGCTGTCACTTGAACAGTCCACGTAACCGGGTCTGAGAGAGTCCCAGTACCTAGGGTGGCCTCTCCTACCAACCCTAGGCTTTGGAGTTTCCTGGCCTCCCTGGACAGGAACGTAGCAGATGTGTGCCCTCTCCGCAGTAGAAGCAGAGACCCTTGGCGAGCCGTTCTGCTCGGCATTGCTAGGACTGCCTCAAACGGTCAATCTGCATGGGCTCGTGGACAGAGACGCCAGATGACGCCGACTGAGGAACGGCGGGCTTCTGCGGAGGAGAGGAGTGCCGTATCGGACGTCTCTCACGGGACACCTCTTTGGATCATTCCTGAAAGCGGAGGTCCACACGGGTGGCTAGAGCGATCAGGGCATCCAGGGTGGAAGGAACATCGCGGCCGGCGAGCTCGTCCTTAATACGATCGGAGAGTCCTTCCCAGAAGGCGGCGGTTAAGGCCTCATTGTTCCACCCTAATTCTGAGGCCAAGGTGCGGAAGCGGATGACATATTGACCCACCGTCAAGGTCCCCTGACGTAGCCTGAGGAGTGATGAGGCGGACGCGGCGGCACGTCCGGGTTCGTCAAAGGTGGTTCGAAAAGCCTGCAGGAATTCCTGGATGTTAGTGGTTACAGGGTCCTCCTTCTCCGACAAGGGGTTCATCCAGGCCAGTGCCTCACCCTCTAGATGGGACATCACAAACGCCACCTTGGCTTCTACGGAGGCAAACAGATGCGGAAGCAGCTTAAAGTGGAGGGAGCACTGATTCAAGAATCCTCTGCAGGTCTTAGGATCTCCGGCATACCGGGGCAGAGAGGCCAAGCGGAGATTAGGGGCTTTCGAGGAAGCACCCACGTGAGCTGTGGATGTGGACTGTGATGCCAGGGACGTGGCTGTTGCTTGCAGCGTATTCAGGCGTGTGTCCACTGAGGTCATGAAGGCTAGCATGCGGGATTGGGTCTCGCGTTGTCGTCCGAGTTCCTGCTGCAATCCGGCCAGCTGGGATGCTAGTGCTTTGGCGGGATCCATGGCCTGTTCTTGCTGTTAGGACCAGGAGGACGGGTAGGCCCAGGAGGTGGATCTACTGGACTGAGCACCCCACCGAGGGCAAGGTGCCCGGTAGCCGGAGCACTACGGGTAGCAGGACAGTCCGTTCAGAGGACCGGAGTGAAGAAGTCCTTGGGACCACAGAGTGTCTAAAGGTAGTCCGGGTGACGAAGCTCAGGTTCGGAGGCCGGGATGATGTCAGGCAGAATCAGGAACCAGCTGAGCGAGGAGGTCGGTCAACACATGGATCCAGGGATCGGAGACGGTAGGGACTGATGATATGGCGGGCAGTCACCGTCCGGAGTTTTGGAACCGTCAGGACCGGTTGGCGAGGCAGGAGTGGCTCTACAAGATAGATAAGTCAGTACGGACAAGGCACAGGGGGACCTGACTCCTAGCTTACTAAACACGAAGAACAGGCCCCGCCCACTTGGAAGGAAACCCCTTTATACCCTGTACCTGTGTGTGTAATATCCTGTCAGTGGGCGTTGGCCCTTTAAGAAATGGTCAATGACCGCGCGCGCGCGCGCCCTAACACGCATGCGTGAGGCCCGGGTGCCAGAAGCCAGGGCAGGAAGCGGTGCACAAGAAGCAGGAGTGCTCGGCAGAGGGCTCAGAGTCGCGGAAGGGTGTCGGGAGCAGGGACCAGGACGCCTGGAGGACGCAGGTGAGGGAGAGGAGGCAAGGAGGCTGTGGAGCGGAGGACCCTGGAGCGTGGCACGGGAGCCGGGGAGCGTGGCACGGGAGCCGGGGAGCATGGCACGGGAGCCGGGAAGCGTGGCACGGGAGCCGGGGAGCGTGGCACAGGAGCTGGGGAGCATGACACATCATAAGGAGAAAGGAGGGCCCAATTAGGACTTTTGCTTTGTTGGCCCCATTATTTAATTGTAAACCATGAGCCACAAGTTATAATGAGTTATACAGGCTGTGGTAGTATGCCACCGTTGCACCCCACCTTGCTCTATCTCTGCCTATTTTGCATTAAATGGGCAAAACTAGATTTACAGTGCAATAAGTCACAGGAATTTTGCACACTTGTAAAATGCACAGACATTTTGCTACTTATTAAAGCCCGCTTTACACGCTGCAATGTACCTTACGATGTGTCGGCGGGGTCACGTCGTAAGTGACGCACATCCGGCATCGTTAGGTACATTGCAGTGTGTGACAGCTACGTGCGATTGCGATTGAACGGTAAAACGTTCATCGCACGCACGTCGTTCATTCCTCATGGATTGAATGTCAGATTGTTCATCGTACCCGCGGTAGCACACATTGCAGTGTGTGACAACCCGGGAACGATGAACAGATCTTACCTGCGTCCTGCGGCTCCCGGCCGGTAATGCGGAAGGAAGGAGGTGGGCGGGATGTTTACGTCCCGCTCAGCTCCGCCCCTCCGCTTCTATTGGCCGGCTTCCACATGACGTCGATGTGACGCCGAGCATCCCCCCCACTTCCGGAAGTGGACGTTCGCCACCAACATCGAGGTCGTATGGAAGGTAAGTATGTGTGACGGGGGTTAATCGTTTGTGCGGCATGTTCAACAAATTGAACGTGCCGCACATACAATGGGGGCGTTGCAAATTGCATACGATATCGTATGCGAAATTGCAACGTGTAAAGCAGGCTTTATGTGTTTATGATAGATTTCTAGCAAAACACTTTGATCAATCACTCATATTTCTCCTACATACAAATTTACATTTCTGTTGGCTCTGTATATGTAAGCATAGGTTTTGCATACAGTAGGTACAGTGGAAACAATTCCGCTAAAAAGAAATAAGCCTAAAGGTAATCGACAATAAAATAGTTACAGGAATTGGTATGGTTAATGTCATTTTATATCTTACTCTCTACAACAACATCTTCAGTGCAATATTGAAGCATGTGTAAAAAAGCAGAAAATATAAATCCAAGAGAAGTCCTGAGGCCACTTGAGGTTAAAACCAAATCTTAAAGTCAAATTTTAGCCAAAGGAATAATCCAAGAGAGCAGCCAAACAGAGCAAAAGTCAAACATTCAAGATTATGAGATAAAGTGCTGAGTCTCCCTGGAAAAGTGTAATTGTGGCTGTGCAATAAATGGCAGTACAAACTGCGGAGAGACCTTAAATAACTACAGTTCATCTCTTCACATTTTCATCAGAGGAAATAAATAGAGATTGTACAAACAAATTCTATTGAAGTGATGAGTACAAAGTCAACTAATATATGTGATAAAATACTCTATCATATTAAGATTGTCACGCTCCCAGGGTCCCCTGCCTTGCTTCCCGGCTCCCCTGCCTCGCTCCCCGGCTCACCTGCCATGCTTCCCGGCTTCCCTGCCTCGCTCCCCGGCTCCTCTGTCAGGCGTCCCCCGCTCCACAGCCTCCAGCCCGAATCACCTGCGGTCCCCAGGCGGCTCGGTCCCCGCTCCCGGCACCCGTCGGCAGCTCTGCTCCAGGCCGGCTCCCCTGCCTCCTGTTCACCGCTCCCTGCCCTGGCTTCTGGCACCCGGGCCTCGCGCATGCGCATTAGGGCGCGCGCGCGGTCATTGACCCTTTCTTAAAGGGCCAGTGTCCTCCAACAGGATATTGAAGGATCAGGTACTGGGTATATAGGGGGATCCTTTCCAAGTGGGCGGGGCCTGTTCTTCGTGTTTTCTAAGTTAGGAGTCAGGTCTCCTTGTGTCTGTGATATACTCACCTATCTCTCTCGTAGAGCCGCTCCTGCCTCGCCAACCGGTCCTGACGATACCCGAACCCCGAACGGTGACGGCCTGCTATCCCGTCAGATCCTGCCATCTCCGATCCCTGTGGTGACCCGTCTTCTCGCTCCATTGGTTCCGGACTCTGCCTGACGACATCTCGGCCTCCGAACCTGAGCTCCGTCACCCGGACTACCATCAGAGACCCCGTGGTCCAAGGGACTTCCTTACTCCACTCCTCTAAACGGACTGTCCTGCTAGTACTCCGGCTACCGGGCACCTTGCCCTCGGTGAGGTGTTCAGCCCAGTGGATCCACCTCCTGGGTCTGCCCGTCCACCTGGCCCTAACAAAGATGTGGCTTAGGTCTTTAGCGAGCAGGCGATTGCAAATTATTTAGAATTTTCAAATCATTTCCACTCATGCTTCCATTTTTGTCTCTCTTAAATGTGTGAATCTGTCACCAGGTTTTTAACCCTAAGGGTGGAAACACATCTATGCGAGTAAAATCGGTCCGACTGGGCTGAAAAAAACTCGGCTGATTTTAGTTCACGTTAGGTGCGAGTGCAACGCAAGTGCGATGCTATTTCTGAATAAATTAATGATTTTACTAGCGTGTGTAATGCGTGTGTAATGCGCGTGTAATGCGTATTTTTTACTATGTCATCTGCCATTCAGCGCTGCTACATGGCCGCTGACAGCAGACACAGACAGCCATGTAGCAGAGCTGAATGGCAGATGACAGCAGACACAGACAGAGCCGCACAATCAGAATGAACTCGGGTGAACTTAACCCGACTTCATTGTCATACTGCGGCTCTGTCTGTGCCGCGTCCTGATTAGCGGTCACCAGTGAAGGGCTCACCGGTGACCACTAATCCCCCGAGTGACTGAAGTTAGCAACCCTCTCTCATACTCACCGATCCCCGGCGCCGCGCTGCGCTGTTTTGAAAAAGCCGGCCGCTCATTAAACAATCTCGTATTCCCTGCTTTCCCCGCCCACAGGCGCCTATGATTGGTTGCAGTGAGACACGCTCCCACGCTGAGTGACAGGTGTCTCACTGCACCCAATCACAGCAGCCGGTGGGCGGGTCTATACTGTGCAGTGAAATAAATAAAAAAATAATTAAAAAAATGGCGTGCGGTCCCCCCCAATTTTAATACCAGCCAGATAAAGCCATACGGCTGAAGGCTGGTATTCTCAGGATGGGGAGCTCCACGTTATGGGGAGCCCCCCAGCCTAACAATATCAGTCAGCAGCCGCCCAGAATTGCCGCATACATTATATGTGACAGTTCTGGGACTGTACCCGGCTCTTCCCGATTTGCCCTGGTGCGTTGGCAAATCGGGGTAATAAGGAGTTAATGGCAGCCCATAGCTGCCACTAAATCCTAGATTAATCATGTCAGGCGTCTATGAGACACCCTCCATGATTAATCTGTAAATTACAGTAAATAAACACACACACACATGAAAAAATCCTTTATTAGAAATAAAAAACACAAACACATTCCCTCATTACCAATTTAATAAGCCCCAAAAAGCCCTCCATATCCGGCGTACTCCACGGACCTCCAGCGTCGCTTCCAGCATGAAGGTGATAGGAGCTGCAGAAGACACCGCCGCTCTGGTCACCTCCAAGTGGCAACTGAGGTGAGTAGCGCGATCAGCTGAGCTGTCACTGTTGGAGGATCCAGCGGTGGCCGCGATTAACCTCAGTGACAGCTCAGCGTTTATTTACTGTAATTTACAGATTAATCATGGAGGGTGTCTCATAGACGCCTAACATGATTAATCTAGGATTTAGTGGCAGCTATGGGCTGCCATTAACTCCTTATTACCCCGATTTGCTAACGCACCAGAGCAAATCGGGAAGAGCCGGGTACAGTCCCAGAACTGTTGCATATAATGTATGCGGCAATTCTGGGCGGCTGCTGACTGATATTGTTAGGCTGGGGGGCTCCCCATAACGTGGAGCTCCCCATCCTGAGAATACCAGCCTTCAGCCATATGGCTTTATCTGGCTGGTATTAAAATTGGGGGGGACCGCACGCCATTTTTTAAAATTATTTATTTATTTATTTCACTGCACAGTATAGACCCGCCCACCGGCTGCTGTGATTGGGTGCAGTGAGACACCTGTCACTCAGCGTGGGGGCGTGTCTCACTGCAACCAATCATAGGCGCATGTGGGCGGGGAAAGCAGGGAATACGAGATTGTTTAATGAGCGGCCGGCTTTTTCAAAATAGTAAAAGCCGCCGCAGCAGTGAGAAAGCCGTGCAGCGCCGCGCCGGGGATCGGGGATCGGTGAGTATGAGAGAGGAGGGGAAAATGACCGACAGACTGTGAGAGAGGGACAGAGATAGTGACGGACCGACAGAGAGAGAATAGAGACCGAGAGGGAGAGACCGACTGACAGAGAATAGTGATTGACAGACATTGGGAGACAACGCTCGTTTCCAGTGTTTTAGGAAACATGCGAGAAATGTATTTAGAAAATCGGATGTCACTAGGATGGTGTGAGTGCCGTCCCGTGACATCCGATTTTTTACACGCTCCCATAGACTTGCATTGGAGAAACTCGCAGTAGAAACTCGCAAAAAAGCAGCATGCTGCGATTTTTTTCTCAGTCCGATTTGGACTGAGAAAAAAATCGCAGATGAGAGCTGAATCATTCACTAACATGTGTCCGATTCCAATGCGAGATTTTCTCGCATTGCTCTACTGCGAGAAACTCGCAAGTGAGAAGCAGCCCTTAATCTGAGAGCAGCATAACAAAGTGGCCGAGATTCTGATTCCAGCGATGTGTCACTTACTGAGTTGCTTTGTGTAGTTTTGATAAAATCACTGTTTAATCAGCAGTAGATTATCATTAGAGGACTACTTGGCGTGCTGCAGGTAGTCCAGCATATTCATGAGCTTTATATAACTGCTAGACTTGCAAAATAAAAAAAAACATATTGCTGGAACATATCACTGGAATCAGGGTATTTCTCTTTACATTATACTGATCTCAGATGGGGTAGCAAAAACCTGGTGTCAGATTCCCTTTAAGCATAAAACACAAAAGAATACAGCAACACTCTGTAAGCACTAAGATATATGCAAACGTAAAGTACCTGAAATTTAATCTGCATTAATGCTAAATGGAATATACTTAGAAAAATGAAGGTACTCGGCACTAGAGTTGAGCGCGGTTCGTGGTTCGTGGTTCTCCAGTTCGCGGCTCGAGTGATTTTTGGGCTGTTCGAGATCGAACTAGAACTCGAGCTTTTTGCTAAAAGCTCGATAGTTCTAGATACGTTCGAGAACGGTTCTAGCAGCAAAAAGCAGGGCTTTTTACAGCTACAGTGAGCAGGAGCCATCGCTGGCAGCCTGCCACAAGCTGGTAACCAAGATAAACATCGGGTATCCAAGCAAAGCGCTTTGGTTAGTAACCCGATGTTTATCTTAGTTACGTGCAGGAAGCCCACACTTTCCCGCTCAGCTCGCTCCACCCCCTCCTGCCCGCGGCATGTACACATACATACACATACACAAACACACACACACACACATCCACCCCCCCCGCCCGCCCGCTCGCTCGCTCGCTCGCTCGGCTTACCTGCGGTGATGAAGTCCCGCCATCCCGACCTCAGCGCTGTCACTGTCCTCCATGGCCGCCGCTTGTCACATCACCTATCGCTTCCGACCCGAGACTGACACTGGCGGTGACGTCACGGACCTCTCGCGATACTTGATGTGAAGGCGCCGGTCATTGACCTCAGTGACAGGGGCTGTCAGTGTGCTGGAGATCAGCGCAGGTAATGTACCTCGCTGACAGCAGCACTTGTCATCCCCTGCAGTGACCTGGGCTGACCCATTGATGTTAGCTCAGGTCACTGCACTGCTCTCCCAGCCAATGGGGAACATCCTGCTCTTCATTGACTGGGACAGTGTGCATCGTCATGGCAACCCCTTGGATTTCACCAGACCTGGATTTGTTTTTCAATCTAATAAATTGGTTAAAGAGGGAATGTTTTGGGGAGTGTTTTTTCAAATAAAAATGTGTTTGTCGTGTATTTTTTTTTTATTACTGACTGGGTTGGTGATGTCGGGTATCTGATAGACGCCTGACCTCACCAACCCCAGGGCTTGATGCCAGGTGACATTACACATCTGGTATTAACCCCAAATATTACCCCGTTTGCCACCGCACCAGGGCGCGGGATGAGCTGGGGCGAAGCACCAGGATTGGCGCATCTAATGGATGCGCCACTTCTGGGGCGGCTGCGGCCTGCTATTTTTAGGCTGGGGAGATTCCAATAACCATGGACCTCCCTAGTCTGAGAATATCAGGCCCCAGCTGTCTGCTTTACCTTGGCTGGTGATCCAATTTTGGGGGACCCCTACGTGTTTTTTTTTTTTAATTATTTATTTAATTTAAAATAACAGCGTGGGGTGCCCTCAGTTTTGGATTACCAGCCAAGGTGAGGTTGCCAGCTGTGGTCTGCAGGCTGCAGCCGTCTGCTTTACCCTAGCTGGCTACAAAACTAGGGGGAACCCTATGTCATTTTTTTTTCATTTTTTTGGCTAAATACAAAGCTAAGCACCCCTTAGTGCCACATGAAAGGTACCAAAGGGTGTTCCACTTTTTCTCCATTTTTTTCTCCACTTTCTCTCCACTTTTTCTCCACTTTTTCTCCATTTTTTTCTCCACTTATTCTCCACTTTTTCTCCTCTTATTCTCCACTTTTTCTCCACTTTTTCTCCACTTTTTCTCCTCTTATTCTCCACTTTTTCTCCACTTTTTCTCCACTTTTTCTCCATTTTTTTCTCCACTTTCTCCACTTTTTCTCCACTTTTTTCTCCACTTTTTCTCCTCTTATGCTCCACTTTTTCTCCTCTTAATCTCCACTTTTTCTCCACTTTTTCTCCACTTTTTCTCCACTTTTTTCTCCACTTTTTCTCCTCTTATGCTCCACTTTTTCTCCACTTTTTCTCCACTTTTTCTCCACTTTTTCTCCACTTTTTCTCCACTTTTTCTCCTCTTAATCTCCACTTTTTCTCCTCTTATGCTCCACTTTTTCTCCACTTTTTCTCCACTTTTTCTCCACGTTTTCTCCACTTTTTTCTCCACTTTTTCTCCTCTTATGCTCCACTTTTTCTCCACTTTTTCTCCACTTTTTCTCCACTTTTTCTCCACGTTTTCTCCACGTTTTCTCCACTTTTTTCTCCACTTTTTCTCCTCTTATGCTCCACTTTTTCTCTTAACTTTTTCTCCA
Organism: Anomaloglossus baeobatrachus; assembly: GCF_048569485.1. Classification (NCBI taxonomy): domain Eukaryota; kingdom Metazoa; phylum Chordata; class Amphibia; order Anura; family Aromobatidae; genus Anomaloglossus; species Anomaloglossus baeobatrachus. Next base: position 94,236,137 of record NC_134357.1, read on the forward strand.
CTTTTTCTCCTCTTAATCTCCACTTTTTCTCCACTTTTTCTCCACTTTTTCTCCACTTTTTTCTCCACTTTTTCTCCACTTTTTCTCCTCTTATGCTCCACTTTTTCTCCACTTTTTCTCCACTTTTTCTCCACTTTTTCTCCTCTTATGCTCCACTTTTTCTCCACTTTTTCTCCACTTTTTCTCCTCTTATGCTCCACTTTTTCTCCACTTTTTCTCCACTTTTTTCTCCACTTTTTCTCCTCTTATGCTCCACTTTTTCTCCACTTTTTCTCCACTTTTTCTCCACTTTTTCTCCTCTTATGCTCCACTTTTTCTCCACTTTTTCTCCACTTTTTCTCCATTTTTTTCTCCACTTATTCTCCACTTTTTCTCCTCTTATTCTCCACTTTTTCTCCACTTTTTCTCCACTTTTTCTCCTCTTATTCTCCACTTTTTCTCCACTTTTTCTCCACTTTTTCTCCATTTTTTTCTCCACTTTCTCCACTTTTTCTCCACTTTTTTCTCCACTTTTTCTCCTCTTATGCTCCACTTTTTCTCCTCTTAATCTCCACTTTTTCTCCACTTTTTCTCCACTTTTTCTCCACTTTTTTCTCCACTTTTTCTCCTCTTATGCTCCACTTTTTCTCCACTTTTTCTCCACTTTTTCTCCTCTTAATCTCCACTTTTTCTCCACTTTTTCTCCACTTTTTCTCCACTTTTTCTCCACTTTTTTCTCCACTTTTTCTCCACTTTTTCTCCTCTTATGCTCCACTTTTTCTCCACTTTTTCTCCACTTTTTCTCCACTTTTTCTCCTCTTATGCTCCACTTTTTCTCCACTTTTTCTCCACTTTTTCTCCTCTTATGCTCCACTTTTTCTCCACTTTTTCTCCACTTTTTTCTCCACTTTTTCTCCTCTTATGCTCCACTTTTTCTCCACTTTTTCTCCACTTTTTCTCCACTTTTTCTCCTCTTATGCTCCACTTTTTCTCCACTTTTTCTCCACTTTTTCTCCATTTTTTTCTCCACTTATTCTCCACTTTTTCTCCTCTTATTCTCCACTTTTTCTCCACTTTTTCTCCACTTTTTCTCCTCTTATTCTCCACTTTTTCTCCACTTTTTCTCCACTTTTTCTCCATTTTTTTCTCCACTTTCTCCACTTTTTCTCCACTTTTTTCTCCACTTTTTCTCCTCTTATGCTCCACTTTTTCTCCTCTTAATCTCCACTTTTTCTCCACTTTTTCTCCACTTTTTCTCCACTTTTTTCTCCACTTTTTCTCCTCTTATGCTCCACTTTTTCTCCACTTTTTCTCCACTTTTTCTCCTCTTAATCTCCACTTTTTCTCCTCTTATGCTCCACTTTTTCTCCACTTTTTCTCCACTTTTTCTCCACTTTTTCTCCACTTTTTCTCCTCTTATGCTCCACTTTTTCTCCACTTTTTCTCCTCTTAATATCCACTTTTTCTCCTCTTATGCTCCACTTTTTCTCCACTTTTTCTCCTCTTATGCTCCACTTTTTCTCCACTTTTTCTCCACTTTTTCTCCTCTTATGCTCCACTTTTTCTCCACTTTTTCTCCACTTTTTTCTCCACTTTTTCTCCTCTTATGCTCCACTTTTTCTCCACTTTTTCTCCACTTTTTCTCCACTTATGCTCCACTTTTTCTCCACTTTTTCTCCTCTTAATCTCCACTTTTTCTCCACTTTTTCTCCACTTTTTCTCCACTTTTTCTCCACTTTTTCTCCACTTTTTTCTCCACTTTTTCTCCACTTTTTCTCCTCTTATGTTCCACTTATTCTCCACTTTTTCTCCACTTTTTCTCTTCTTTTTCTATGGTCGGTCTACCCATTAGCTCTGCCATGCATAGTGTAGCTCTACACCTACTGCACATGTTACTTTATGATTGACATCTCTTTCGTACCAGAGCTGTCTAAGTCTACTCTGACCCCATATTTGTCATTACTATATTGTCCTTGTACTGTATTATGACATTTGTATCATGTGTTTCATTTCTTGCTGTGTTGCAATTTTTTTGCTGCATCCCAATTGTACCTCTACATTGTTCGAGTTTATGTTATTGTTCTCTCACTCTTATGTGATACTGATTATTGTCATTTTTCATGATTACATGCAGATAAGTCCAATCTGACGAAGGCTCAGGCCGAAACGTCATTTGTAACTTGTTTTGGACAAAAACATATATGCTTATGAAAAAAAAATTTTCTTAATACGGACCAATAAAGAGTGATTTTGCATTACTATCCGTTGTGACTTACTGACTTAGTCTGGGAGATATAGAGTGCCGAGGTTACTCACTAATTTTATCTATTATTACCTCTGAGCACCTATATACCAGTGAGCAGAGCTTCCTCTACAGTAGTTCTCCTGATTAGGCATGCCCTTACCTCATGAGCAGGGCATTGCAGCTTTGGTAGCAACCATTACGACATGGACTCTGCTGCTGTGGACCCGGGGAGAGTGAGTGCAGATTCATTGCACCCACACTCCTCACATGAAGGGTCCGCACTCCTAGAAAATGGGGGATACGTTCCCTGAGTGTCTCCCCCCCATATTCTAGACGGTCCAGAGTCGTCGTGGGACCCCTTTATTTTTTTTCTTACAATAAATTGGTGAAAGAGGAAATGTTTTGGGGACTGTTTTTTCAAATAAATTTCTTTTGTCGATTTTTTGTTTTTGTTAGTACTGACAGTTTATGATGTTGGGTATCTAATAGACGCCATGACATCACAAACTGCTGGGCTTGATCTCAGGTGACTTTACAGCTAGTATCAACCCGATTTATTACCCCGTTTGCCACTGCACCAGGGCACGGGATGAGCTGGGGTGAAGCGCCAGGATTGGCGCATCTAGTGGATGCGCCACGTCTGGGGTGCCTGCGGCCTGCTATTTTTAGGCTGTGAAGGCCCAATAACTATGGACCTTCCCACCCTGAGAATACCAGACCACAGCTGTCCGCTTTACCTTGGCTGGTGATCCAATTTGGGGGGTCCCCTACTTTTATTGTGTAATTATTAATATTTATAAAATAATTATAAAAAAGAGCCTGAGGGGACCTCCACATTGGATCCCCAACCACGGTAAAGCTGCCAGCTGTGGTTTTCAGGCTACAGCCGTCTGCTTTACCCTAGCTGGCTATCAAAAATGGGGGGACCCAACGTAATTTTTTTTTTTTAACTATTTTTTAAATAGAAAAAATTAATGGGCTTCCCTGTATTTTGATTGCCAACCAAGGTAACGGCAGGCAGATGGGGGTGGCAACCCATAGCTGTCTGCTTTATCTGCGCTGAGAATCAAAAATACCGCGGAGCGCTACGTCATTTTTTTAAAGATTTATTTTTACAGCACTGTGATGTCCAGCAATCAAAATACAGGGAAGCCCATTTTATTTTTAGTTATTTAAATAAATAATTAAAAAAAATATATGTTAGCTCCCACTGCATTTTTTGTATTGCTAGCTAAGGGTAATCCAAGCAGCTACTGGCTGCTAACCCCCACTGCTTGGTGTTACCTTCACTGGCAATGGAAAATCCAGGGAAGCATTTTTTTTTTTTTTTTGCCAAAAAGCTACAAAAAAAGGACGTGAGCTTCGCCATATTTTTGTATGCTAGCCAGGTATAGCAGGCAGGTGCTGGAAGAGTTGGATACAGCGCCAGAAGATGGCGCTTCTATGAAAATGCCATTTTCTGAGGTGGCTGCAGACTGCAATTCGCAGCAGTGGGGCCCAGAAAGCTCAGGCCAACCGGTGGTGCGGATTCCAATCCCAGCTGCCTAGTTGTACCTGGCTGGACACAAAAATGGGGCAAAGCCTACGTCATTTGTTTTCTAATTATTTCATGAAATTCATGAAATAATAAAAAAAGGGCTTCCCTTTATTTTTGGTTCCCAGCCGGGTACAAATAGGCAACTGGGGGTTGGGGGCAGCCGTACCTGCCTGCTGTACCTGGCTAGCATACAAAAATATGGCGAAGCCACATAATTTTTTCAGGGGGCAAAAAACTTCTGCATACAGTCCTGGATGGAGTATGCTGAGCCTTGTAGTTCTGCAGCTGCTGTCTGTCTGTATGGAGAAGAGCAGACAGCAGCTGCAGAACTACAAGGCTCAGCATACTCCATCCAGGACTGCATGCAGAAGTTTTTTGCCCACCAAAAAAATGACGTGGGCTTCGCCATATTTTTGTATGCTAGCCAGGTACAGCTGGCAGCCACGGGCTGCCTCCAACCCCCAGTTGCCTATTTGTACCCGACTGGGAACCAAAAATATAGGGAAGCCCGTTTTTTTTAATTATTTCACTTATTTCATGAAATAATTAAAAAACAAATGACGTGGGCTTCGCCCTATTTTTGTGTCCAGCCAGGTACAACTAGGCAGCTGGGGATTGGAATCCGCAGCACAGGTTAGCCCGAGGTTTGTGGGCGCCTCTGCTGCGGATTTCAGTCCGCAGCCGTCCCAGAAAATGGCGCTCTCATAGAAGCGCCATCATCTGGCGCTGTATCCAACTCTTCCAACAGCCCTGGAGCCGGGTGGCTTGTTGGGTAATCATGAGTTAATACTGGCTTTGTTTTACCAGCCAGTATTAAGCCAGAGATTCTTAATGTCAGGCACGTTTGACCCGGCCATTAAGAATCTCCAATAAAGGGTTAAAAAAAGACACCACACAGAGAAAAAATACTTTAATAGAAATAAATACACAGACACATTAGAGACTCCATCTTTATTACCCCTGTCAGCCCTCCACGATCCTGCTCTTCTGTCTTCTTTCTTTCTAGTGTAGTAGTAGTGACGATTGTAGTGAGGGGCATCACTTGGGGCTGGGGAACCTCCATCCTAACTACAATGCTCACTACAATCGGGAAGCAGCGTGCAGCCTTCACTCCGTGAGTGATCACTGCTGGCTGCTAGCGGTAACAGCGGTAACGCTGACAGACGCGTTACCATAGCAACGGTGCTCCCGGAGCCGCGGTTAGCGGTGACGTCACCGCTAACTGCGTTGCTATGGCAACGGTGATCTCCGTTAATGACCGGCTGTGTCAGCCGGTCCCTAACGGAACGGGGAGTCGACCGTGTGCTAGAGCATGTCGCCGGTACACGGCGATACACATATGTGCACCGTGTACCGGAGAGATGCACTCGCAGGTCCTACATGACGTGTCATAGTCATGTGACCAGTCTGTAGCCAATGAGATAATAGCCACGTGACTGGTCACATGGCTATTTTGACGTCACGATAGGTCCTGCTTCTCTGCTGGCAGTGCAGGTCACCGGGAGGATTCAGCGATCATCGGATGGAATAGCGGCAGGAGACAGAGTGCAGAAGGGATCGCGAGGACCGGTAAGTGTTATGGCAATGTTTATTAACTGTTTGTGTACATTTATAATGCATTTTTATGTGTTTGTGATTGCCTCCCATTATAGCCTATTGGTTCTAGTTCGGTTCATCGAACGTTCGACGAACCGAACTCGAACGGGACCCCCGTTCGGCGAACCGGCCTCGAGCCGAACCGGGACCGGTTCGCTCATCTCTACTCGGCACATAAATTGACCAAATCATGTGAGCCTATCAACCGCGACAAGTGACTTTTCCTTGATGGGACCCTAACTTTAATTTCATGTCTCTCATGGATTTAAAGTCTACAAATTTATAGACAGATAGGATCCGGCACTAATCATTTCTAGCACTCAATCACACATTAGGGTGCTCGGATACGCTCAGTGCTCAGCTGAGTATCACAGGTGCTCTGATTTGTTGTTCATAAAACATCAAACACAAAACTTGCCTAAGTGAATGATGACAGCTGGCACCCCAATGAGAGCCACTTGCAATATATGAATGGTTCTCACTGGGGGTGAGAACAATATTTTCGGATGTAATGTCTCCAAAACCCCCCAAAAAACCTGCCTTTCCCAGAAATACCCTGTTTATCACTGGTTGTTTGTAAGCAGAGAGGTGACAAACTGCCCAATTATTGACTTGCATTATAGGCGTTACTTGAGTTGAGCCTATCCGAGCATCTGACCTGATCGACTCAAGTAAAGATGCTACAGTCTGACAAACTAAATTTTGCCAGCTACCAGGAAAAAACCCACATAGTGCTGCAACACACAGGGTACACAGGAGCCACAATACAACCGAGGGACCTGGCCCTAAGGTGAATGAAGCAAGTAACCACTTGCACTCACCTGAGGTTGTACTTGGCACTACCTGACATTCCTATAAGGATTATTTTCCCCCATAGCTGAGGACATGCCTAAGTCTGGGTGCCCTAAACTCACACTGGCTAGTAAGTGGGCCGGCGAGAGCACTAGTCTTGCTTCTGTAACAAAGAAACACAAGGGTAGGATAACAGATAGGGTAAATAGAAACAAAAAGGACAAACACTCCAAGCAGCTTCAATGCAGCTAACACAACAACTGAAAATGACACAAAAAAACTTTCCAGAGCCTGGCTTCTTCCAATGTGAACCACATAGAAGTAATGAGAATTCAGATTCTATCACCAGTGTCAGATGATAGAACACGTGAGTTTATATATCGAGGAGGAGTGGTACCAAAAGAGCAGGGATTAAAGCCACATATATTAGCCAAACAGGAATGAGTGCTTACCCTTACAGCACTACAAGCAAGTAGTAGTGATGAGCGAGCATGCTTGTTACTACTCGGTACTCGCACGAGTATCACTGTACTCGGTCTACTCGGCGGGGACCGAGTAATCTTGCGATACTCGTGCTGTACTGGTGGTCTTCATCCCTGCATGTTGGCGCTCTTTTGAGAGCCAGCCCTCATGCAGGGATTGGCTGGCAGACCACTGCAATGCCACAGCCCTGTTAGTTGTGGAATTGCAGTGATTGGCCGGCCTGCACAGCGTGACCGAGCCTTTATACCGGCGGGCGCGCTGTGCTCTGCTCACAGCTATCCAGACAGTCAGTGCAGGGAGAGGGTCGCTGCTTCAGGGAAAGGTTTGCGGCCCTTTATAGCTATTTCCGTAGCAGGGCTGCAAACAGTGTGACCAAAAGTCCTTCTCAGGACTATTCTAGTTGTATACAGGCAGGCAGGGTATAGCCAGGTCGGAGTACAGTAGCAGAGTCCTTCTCAGGACTATTGTTGCTGTATACAGGCAGGGTATAGCCAGGTTGGAATACAGGCTAGTGACCAAAAGAGTCCTTGTCAGGACTATTGTAGCAGTATACAGGCAGGCAGGCAGGCAGGGTATATAGCCATTCCTAGTGGTGACCGTATACCAGCCTTCATCATATCTGGGGCTGGTGTACACAGTCTAAAACAGTCCTGATAGTGTCAGACTTCTCAGTAATTGTCGCTCCTAAAAACCTGTTAGATTCTTATTGCGTCCGTGCTTGCATTTAAAAACCGCACGTGTGTGCCTGTCGGTGGCAGCGTACAGGTGCACTTGTGTGCGTTTTTCACAAACTTATATAACGCACAAGTCTAGTGTATAATACACGTCAGTCAGCAGTGCCTGATAGTGTCAGACTTCTCAGTAATTGTCGCTCCTAAAAACCTGTTAGGTTCTTATTGCGTCCGTGCTTGCATTTAAAAACCGCACGTGTGTGCCTGTCGGTCGCAGCGTACAGGTGCACTTGTATGCGTTTTTCACAAACTTATATAACGCACAAGTCTAGTGTATAATACACGTCAGTCAGCAGTGCCTGATAGTGTCAGACTTCTCAGTAATTGTCGCTCCTAAAAACCTGTTAGGTTCTTATTGCGTCCGTGCTTGCATTTAAAAACCGCACGTGTGTGCCTGTCGGTCGCAGCGTACAGGTGCACTTGTATGCGTTTTTCACAAACTATTATATAACGCACAAGTCTAGTGTATAATACACGTCAGTCAGCAGTGCCTGATAGTGTCAGACTTCTCAGTAATTGTCGCTCCTAAAAACCTGTTAGGTTCTTATTGCGTCCGTGCTTGCATTTAAAAACCGCACGTGTGTGGCAGTCGGTGGCAGCGTCAGGCTCCATATTGTCCCTGGATAGAGACGTGCATGATGGCCTGTAAACATGAAGTGCCCATTGTAAGTTAGTGGGTCTATTGTAGTATAGCCCTTAGGCAGGGCAGCCAAAAATTTGGAGGCTCCACATTGTCCCTGGATAGAGATGTGCATGAGGGCCTCAAAACATTGTTCCCATTGCAAAGGAGCGGGTCTCCTGTCGTTGTAATGCCCATTCTGAAAGAATGGGCGAAAAAATGTACCACTGGGGGTATACCTGAAACAACGGCTTAACTATTGTAACGGTCATCATGATGGCGCATGAGGAGAAGGAGGAGCAGTCCAGCGATTAGCCAAAGTCCAGAAGTGTGTTACCATGGGTGAGTGGAGGTACATGGCAAATTCCCATTACAAACTTTAAATTCCGCTGTCATTTGCTGGTGGTGTGGTGAAGTCTGGCCCAATCCAACCTTTGTTCATCTTGATCAGAGTCAGCCTGTCAGCATTTACAATTGACAGGCGGGTGCGTTTATCTGTAATGATTCCACCTGCGGCACTAAAAACACGCTCTGACAAAATGCTAGCGGCAGGGCAGGCCAGGACTTCCAAGGCGTAGAGAGCCAATTCATGCCACGTGTCCAGCTTGGATACCCATTAATTGTAAGGCACAGAGGAATGTCGGAGTACAGTTGTTTGATCTGCAAGGTACTCCTTGAGCATCTGGGCAAACTTAGGATTTCTTGTGGCACTACCCCTCACCTCAGGGGCTGTGGTATGTGAGGGGCTGAGAAAACTGTCCCACATCTTAAAGACTGTTCCCCTACCTCTGGCGGATTGGACTTGTGCCCCTCTCGGCTGTACGCCTTGGTTGTCCACTGATTCCTGACCTATGCCGCTGGCGTTTTGTGAGGGGAATGCTTTGCCTACTTCCGTGACTATGGCCTTCTGGAACTGCTGCATTTTGCCTGACCTCTCCGCCTCGGGAATAAGAGACATAAATTTCTCCTTTTAGCGTGGGTCTAACAGTGTTACCAACCAGTAATGATTGTCGGCCAAGATGTTCTTAACGCGAGGGTCACGAGACAGGCAGCTTGCCATAAAGTCAGCCATGTGTGCCAGACTCTTAACAGCCATCACTTCAGTATCCTGACCAACATGATGACTGAACATGCTGTCCTCCTCCTCCTCATCATCATCTACCCGGTCCTCTGGCCAGCCACGCTGAACCAAGGATATGACTGCATGTCATATCCTCAATTTGGCCAGAGAGTTGCTCCATGTCTTCATCCTCCTCCTCGTCATAGTCCTCCACTGCACGTTGTGATGAGACGAGGCTGGGCTGTGTGTTATCACCCACACCCACTACTGTTTCTTGCTCAAACTCATCGCGCTCCGCCTGCAATGCATCATGGTTGTTTTTTGAGCAGAGACCATTTTAGAAGGCAGAGAAGCGGTATGGTGACGCTAATAATGTCGTCATCGCCGCTCACCATCTTGGTGGAGTCCTCAAAGTTTTGGCAGATGGTACATAGGTCGGACATCCATCTCCACTCCTCAGGTGTTATGTGTGGAGTTTGACCCATTTCCCGACGGCTTAGGTGATGCAGGTACTCAACAACTGCCCTCTTCTGCTCACATATCCTGACCAACTTGTGCAGAGTTGAATTCCAACGCGTGGGGAGTGGGGACATCACACAGCAGTCTGTGAGCCGGAAGATGCAAACGGCGCTGAAAGCTGGCAAGGCCGGCTGAAGCAGTAGGTGACTTTCGAAAATGTGCAGACAGGCGGTGAACTTTTACCAGCAAATCAGACAGCTCTGGGTATGACTTTAGAAACCGCTGAACCACGAGGTTGAGCACATGGGCCACGTATGGAACATGTGTCAGCTGGCCTCGCCTCAAAGCCGCCACCAGGTTCCGGCCATTGTCACACACGACCTTTCCTGGCTTTAGGTTCAGAGTTGTGAGCCAGTGATCTGCCTGCTGTTTCAGAGCTGTCCACACCTCTTCTGCATTGTGGGGTTTGTCACCTATGCAGATTAGCTTCAGCACTGCCTGTTGCCGCTTCGCCGAGGCAGTGCTGCAGTGCTTCTGTGTCGCCCTGGACAAGCCAGGGGCCACAGAGCACAACACTTAAACACCCCACACTCCCTGCAGGCATATCATAGTCAAAACACAAAATCCTTGTTGCCTTCCCCAGGGGCTGTTGTCCAGCTGGCTGGTCTCCACCCACCAAGGAGGAGGGAAAACACAGGCAGTGAGAGTTAAGCTAAGGAAGTGGAAGGAGGAAAGTAGTAGAGAGGAGAAAAGTGACAGCAAAGAGCCTGAAGTTGGTCCGGGTGTGTGGCCCGGACAGGACAGCAAGGTTGGCAGGATGTGGTGACCATCTGCAGTGGAGGCTGATTGGAGTCTGCCGTAAGGACCGTGGACGGGTGGTGACCCGGCCGTACCGGACCGGTATACAAAAAGAAGCCAGCACCATTGGCAGAGGACTTTCGGATCCCGGCAAGGCTTGGTGTCGCCGTGAATTTGCCAAATCCGTTAGTGAAGGGGACCTCAGGGTTTCCAAACAGCCAAGTCCCGATAGAAGGCAACCGTCCAACCGTGAAGGGGAGACACCGCCACCGCCAAGGGCAACCGTCTCCCAGGGCCAGCGCCTGTGGGCAAAAGGGGCTCCTCCGGCCCATATCCAGGTCGGGGAGCGGGTTACCGGTGGGAAACCATCACTACCAACACTGAACTTAGGTGCAGGGAGAGACAGTCATCACTAACCTGCAGGGAGGAACAACCGCAGCCGTCCGAGGGACCCGTCCATCCAGCCACTTGTTTTACCGTGAACTGTGTCATCATCATTGGGCTGAGTGAGTACCTCCGTGCCGTGCGGCACAGCGCTGACCCTGCGACCCTGCACCTCATCAGGCCCCGCAACCCGCCTGTCATCCATCTCTACCCCATCACCGGGCCCCGGGACAACCAACCCCCCTACCCACGGAGGGGAGAAATAACAACAAAGCTGCTCCCTGTCACAGGCTCCCGGGATCCCCGTCCAGAGCAGCGGTGGTGTCCACACAATCACCACAACCGTGGGTGGCGTCACGGACAATATCCCCAAAACCCAAACCACCCCTTTTCACTCACGGGCGAGTAGCGCCGCTCGAGTCCCCGGGATCCAGCCATCGCTCGAGCCAACGAGCAGCAGCAGCCGTAGAGCAGCGGCAGCCGGACCCGAGCAGTGGGAGAGCGCACCGTCCCCTCCTCCGCCCGCGACACTTCCAGCTTGGGACTGGTGTGGAGGGTAAAGTGGATCAGGATGCGCAGGAGGAGGAGGAGGCTGAGGAGCATGACATTCCGGAGCTGTAGAGTGTGGGTGAAACCCTGACTGAGGTAGGGCCTGCAAAACTTGGTGTGTGAAGGACGTGTTCCGTCCCTCGCTCAGACTGGGTCCCAGCTTCCACAATATTAACCCAGTGTGACGTCAACGAGATGTAGCGGCCTTGCCCACATGCACTTGTCCACGTGTCTGTGGTTAGGTGGACTTTGGCTGAAACAGCGTTGTTCAGGGCACGTGTGATGTTTTGTGACACGTGGTTAATGGTTATGCAATGCGGGGACGGCACACCAGGAGAAATAGTGGCGGCTGGGGACCGAGTAACGTGGGACAGCTGCCACCATCAGGTCGCGGAATGCTTCTGTCTCAACCAGCCTAAAAGGCAACATTTCCAGCGCAAGCAGTCGCGAAAAGTTAGCATTTAGAAGTGTGGCATGTGGGGCGTTGGCAGTGTATTTGCACCTGCGTTCAAAGGTTTGCTGAATGGATAACTGAACGCTGCGCTGGGACAAGGACGTGCTTGATGATGGTGTTATTTCTGCGTGGGTAACTGCAGGTGCAGGGCCGGAGGAGGCTTGTTCGCAGGCAGCATGGACAGGGTATTGGCTCGCATGCACAACCAGCGAAGACGTAGCAGTGACATCAGCAAGCACTGCTCCTCGACTCTGTTGTACTTCCCACAAAGTCGGGTGCTTGGCTGACATGTGCCTGATCATGCTGGTGGTGGTCAGGCTGCTAGTTTTGGTACCCCTGCTGATGCTGGCATGGCAGGTGTTGCAAATGGCCTTTTTAGAATCATCTGGAGCCAACTTAAAAAACTGCCAGTGTCAGAGTTCCTGGTTTTCCAGTTTTCTTTTGAAAGAGCTTGCCCTTTGTTAACATGGAGTTTTCTGTTCTGTTGCCCTACTTCCTGTCCATCTGTTTAAAAGCCGCCCCTAAAGCTTAGTCCAGTGCCTGAGTATACTGCTTCCTGTGTGCTCCTGCCCTGCTGCTTTTGGTTCCTGATTGTTATTCGGATCCTCTTGGAAAACAACCGACACCGACTCTGGACTTCATCTGGTATCATCTAGCTGTGCCCGGACTCCGTTTGCCGTCTTTGGTCGGCACTTCTGCCCGGTTCCTTCCGTTTAATACCACTCTGGACTCACATCACGTACGGACATTTTTGGACTTACCTATTGCCCTTTTGTATCCCGGCTGCTGCGCATTTAGGCCTTCTGGGGTGATTGCCAGACAGTCCCTGTATAGGGGTTCGCTCTTGGTGGTCTCCCTGGGGGAGTCCGGTGCGCGGTCCCGTGACTTCCCTTTCGCTCCGTCCCTGGAAGGTATTTCCTGTATTTATGTTCTACTGTGTTTTTGTTCCGTTTATGTACATATTTGCTGGTTGCATATTATAAACGTCTTGCACCAAGAACTCGTCTCTGGTTGTCATTGCCCTAACGCAATCTAAATCCTCAATACATACAATAGTATTACAGCCAGACTCGGGAAGACCTAACATTTGTACAGGCACCTTGTGTCGTGTTTTTCCGGGGAACAGTTGCCTGACGTCTGCCTGGGGCCACAACTCTGCTTCTTACTGCCTGTTGGGATGCTACGCCTCCCTCCCCCTGTGCACTGCTGTCCTCGCTCTGCATATCCTCCTGCCAGGTTGGGTCAGTTACTTGATCATCCACCACGTCGTCTTCCTCTTCCGCACCCTGCTCCTCCTCCTGACTTCCTGACAATTGTGTCTCATCATCGTCCACCCCTTGTTGAGACACGTTGCCAACTTCGTGAGAACGTGGCTGCTCAAATATTTGGGCATCTGTACATACAATCTCGTCATGGCCCACTTCAACAGGAGCTGGCGAGAGGCCAGAATGTGTGAATGGAAACGTGAACGAACAGCTCTTCCGAGTGTCCAAGTGTGGGATCAGTAATGTCCGTGGACGTGTACTCGGCCTGGTGGTAGGAAGGAGGATCAGGTTCTGAAATGTGCGGTGCAGTATCACGGCTACTGACACTTGACCGTGTGGAAGACAGAGTGTTTGTGGTGGTGCCAATCTGACTGGAAGCATTATCCGCTATCCAACTAACAACCTGTTGACACTGGTCTTGGTTCAAGAGCGGTGTACTGCTGCGGTCCCCAAGAATTTGGTACAGGACGTGCGAGCGAGTAGATGTGGCCCTTTGTTGTGGCGAAATTAGAGCTTGCACACAACCTCGGTCTCTGCCTGCACCACCATCACGTCCACTTCCTTGTTCGTTGACAACGCCCTTGCGCATTTTGCAATGCTGTGCTGATGTGTATTCACTAGACTTGTGCGTTATATCCAAGTTTTTGCAAAACTCACACAAATGCAGCGGAAAGCTGCCACCAACAGGCACACACGTGCCGTTTTTAAATGCAAGCACGGAGGCACTGAGAACCTAACAGGTCTCTATCCAGGGACAACGTGGAGCCTCCCGATTTTTGGCAGCCCTGCCTAAGGGCTATACTACAATAGACCCACTTCCTTCCAATGGGCACTTCAGGTTTACAGGCCCTCATGCACGTCTCTATCCAGGGACAACGTGGATCCTCCCAATTTTTGGCTGCCCTGCCAAAGGGCTATACTACAATAGACCCACTTCCTTCCAATGGGCACTTCAGGTTTACAGGCCCTCATGCACGTCTCTATCCAGGGACAACGTGGAGCCTCCCAATTTTTGGCTGCCCTGCCAAAGGGCTATACTACAATAGACCCACTTCCTTCCAATGGGCACTTCAGGTTTACAGGCCCTCATGCACGTCTCTATCCAGGGACAACGTGGAGCCTCCCAATTTTTGGCTGCCCTGCCTAAGGGCTATACTACAATAGACCCACTTCCTTCCAATGGGCACTTCAGGTTTCCAGGCCCTCATGCACGTCTCTATCCAGGGACAACGTGGAGCCTCCCAATTTTTGGCTGCCCTGCCAAAGGGCTATACTACAAAAGACCCACTTCCTTCCAATGGGCACTTCAGGTTAACAGGCCCTCATGCACGTCTCTATCCAGGGACAACGTGGAGCCTCCCAATTTTTGGCTGCCCTGCCAAAGGGCTATACTACAAAAGACCCACTTCCTTCCAATGGGCACTTCAGGTTAACAGGCCCTCATGCACATCTCTATCCAGGGACAACGTGGAGCCTCCCAATTTTTGGCTGCCCTGCCAAAGGGCTATATTACAAAAGACCCACTTCTTTCCAATGGGCACTTCAGGTTAACAGGCCCTCATGCACGTCTCTATCCAGGGACAACGTGGAGCCTCCCAATTTTTGGCTGCCCTGCCAAAGGGCTATACTACAAAAGACCCACTTCCTTCCAATGGGCACTTCAGGTTAACAGGCCCTCATGCACGTCTCTATCCAGGGACAACGTGGAGCCTCCCAATTTTTGGCTGCCCTGCCAAAGGGCTATACTACAATAGACCCACTTCCTTCCAATGGGCACTTCAGGTTTACAGGCCCTCATGCACGTCTGTATGCAGGGTCATTGGTGAACCTCAAAATTTTGGACTGCCCTGGCAAAGGAAAATACTACAAAGACTCAGTTCCTCAAAATGGGCACATTAGACTCAGAGGCCTTTATGTACGTCTCTTCTCAGGGACATCGGAGTGCCACACAATTTTTTACGTAAAATCTTTCATGTATTGATCTCAAAAAGTAACATACATTAGCTCTATCTCACTATTGGGTATGTGCCCTTAACATTTCCGCCATGAAAATTCATTTTGGTGTCATTTTGGAAGGTTTTCTGGTGAGTCCGTAAAAATGGCGTAAAACGCGGACAAAATTGTTCACAGCTGTGACTTTTGAGTGATAAATGCTTCAAGGGGTCTTCCCCATGCTGTTGCCATGTCATTTGAGCACTCTTCGGAGACTTTTGTGCCATTTTTAGGGTTTCTACATGCTGCCGGTGGTCATTTCACAAAAATACTCGGGTCTCCCATAGGATAACATTGGGCTCGTTGCTCGGGCCGAGTACACGAGTATCTTGGGAGGCTCGGCCCGAGCTTCGAGCACCCGAGCTTTTTAGTACTCGCTCATCACTAGCAAGTAGATGTTATTTAATACCAGTAGTGGATCTACCAACACTAAAGCCTGCTTTACACGTTGCAATTAGTTGTACAATCGCATTTGCGATGTGACACGCCCAGGTTGCATACGGGATCTTATGAGATTGCACGTAGGTCGTTCATTTGCTGTCACACGTGCGTTAGTAGTCTATGTTAAATTGATCAATTTTATGTGCGATCCTTTAGATCATGTGTTCTGTGACGTATGCATTGGGCACCTTTTTTTTTTTATTTATTGACTTGCCAAGCGTGTGTAATGTGTAGGGATGCGTTTTTACTATGTAATCTGCCATTCAGCTCTGCTACATGGCCGCTAACAGCAGACACAGACAGCCATGTAGCAGAGCTGAATGGCAGATGACAGCAGACACAGACAGAGCCGCACTGTCAGAATGAACTCAGGTGAACTTCCCCCGACTTCATTGTCATGCTGCGGCTCTGTCTGTGTCGCGTCCTGATTAGCGGTCACCAGTGAAGGACTCACCGGTGACCGCTAAACTCCTGAGTAACTGAATTGAGCAGCCCTCTCTCATATACTCACCGATCCCCGATCCCCGGCGCGGCGCTGCACGGCGTTCACACTGCTCCGGCGGCTTTTACTATTTTGAAAAAGCCGGCCGCCCATTAAACAATCTCGTATTCCCTGCTTTCCCCACCCACCGGCGCCTATGATTGGTTACAGTGAGACACGCCCCCACGCTGAGTGACAGGTGTCACACTGCACCCAATCACAGCAGCCGATGGGCGTGTCTATACTGTGCAGTGAAATAAATAATTAAATAATTAAAAAAAACGGCGTGCGGTCCCCCCCAATTTTAATACCAGCCAGATAAAGCCATACGGCTGAAGGCTGGTATTCTCAGGATGGGGAGCTCCACGTTATGGGGAGCCCCCCAGCCTAACAATATCAGCCAACAGCCGCCCAGAATTGCCGCATACATTATATGCGACAGTTCTGGGACTGTACCCGGCTCTTCCCGATTTGCCCTGGTGCTTTGGCAAATCGGGGTATTGGCAGCCCATAGCTGACAATATGTCCTAGATTAATCATGTCAGGCGTCTATGAGACACCTTCCATGATTAATCTGTAAATTACAGTAAATAAACACACACACCCGAAAAATCCTTTATTAGAAATAAAAAAAACACAAACATATATCCTGGTTAACCACTTTAATCAGCCCCAAAAAGCCCTCCATGTCCGGCGTAATCCCGGATGCTCCAGAGTCGCTTCCAGCGCTGCTGCATGGAGGTGCCCGGAGCTGCAGCACACACCGCCGCTCCTGTCACCTCCACACAGCAACTGAAGACAGCCGCGCGATCGGCTGAGCTGTCACTGAGGTTACCCGCTGTCACTGGATCCAGCGGTGGCCGCCGGTAACCTCAGTGACAGCTCAGCTTATCGCACTACTCACCGCCGCTCCTCTCACCTCCACGCAGCAACTGAGGTGAGTAGCGCGATCAGCTGAGCTGTCACTGAGGTTACTCATGGCCACCGCTGGATCCAGTGACGCCTGACATGATTAATCTAGGATTTAATGGCAGCTATGGGCTGCCAATAACTCCTTATTACCCCGATTTGCCAACGCACCAGGGCAAATCGGGAAGAGCCGGGTACAGTCCCAGAACTGTCGCATATAATGTATGCGGCAATTCTGGGCGGCTGTTGACTGATATTGTTAGGCTGGGGAGCAGTTTGTGGAGACACGGGGCTCAGTGGGTGCTCTCGTCCACTGAAACCCGCCGCCTTTAGAAAGACAGCGTGGCTCAGGGCTCTTCCCAACTGAATGCCGGCCTCCTGAACCGTGGGCGTAACACTACTCAGACAACACAGGGTGAGGGAACCACAATAATTAGACTTTATTGGATCCCCAAACAATTAACGGCACATAACACATAACCAGCAAAACACACAAATGTAACAGGCAACAGAGTCTCACCCTTCCGCTGGCTCACCAGGGATGTAGAATGTCCATGCCTCACAGGTTCCAGGGCTACTTACTCCAATCCAGCAGCACCCCGCTTTCGGCGGGCACCCACCATGACTAGAATAACGCCAGATTTAGGAAGCTGTCTGAGGTCTGCAAAGTCTGTACCAGGTGACTGAACTGTCCCAACCTGAGTGTCCTCCTTAGGTAGTCCTGGAATGATGTTGCAATCCTGGCAGCCGGAGTCGAAATCCCTAGGCTGTGAATATGGTCTCCAACCGGAACCGGAGCCCCTAGATTGAAGCCATAAGATATCCTGATCCTCTAGTCAGCTCCAAAGAGCTTAGACTGGATCCATCAGCATCCATCAACCTTCATCCCTGGTGGCTTAAAGAAATCCTTTTTTATAGCCACAGCCTTCCACTTAGATACACTGTGTCCTCATCGATTGGTTGGACAAGATCGCCTCTCCCATTGGATGAATCTCAAGCTGCATGGATAATGTTCATTTAAATGATGTGCATAGAAAGACTGAAGATATCTACATGGAGTCTGCAAGTCACAGACTCAACAATGGCTGCTAAGGTAATCACATTAGCAATACACAACTACAATACAATGGTTACTGGAAAAGTCTGGAGAACAATACGTCTAGCTTTCAGTGGCCAACACAATTACATTGAGTCAACAAGAGTCTTGTAAAAACAATGAGGGACTTCTCCCCCGTCTATAAACAATTTATCATGCTGTCTGGCTGGATTTTAAGAAACTTTAACCCATGAGAGTCCATGTCGTCACACAGTTCTGTTTTTCCTCCAGCCGGAACTGAAGCTCCTTGACTGGGGTCATGTAGAATCTATCCCTAATGATAGAAGCAAGACCCTTTTATACCACTCAGTTGCCTTACAGGATTGGTGGAGATAGCTGTTCTATCATTCGTCACCAGCTCAATCTAATAGCATAATTTTTCTCTGAATTATGTAGTCAGAAGGACTGAAGGAATACATATGTACAGACAATAGTGCTCTGATCAGTCTAGCAAGAAATGATAAATACGTTTTCTTGATTTAAAAAACAAAGGACCCATACGTCTGGCCTACTTAAGAACAGTTTACCATCCACACAAGTGGTGAAACACTGAGTTGTCACTCTGATCACTCATCATTTCTATTGAAATGATGAGTACAATGCCAAATAATATATCTGATAAAATAATCTATAATATAAAGACATGGCTTAGGTCTTTAGCAAACAGAAGACATATTTCAAAGTTCTGCAAGCTATTTGAAATGTTAAAATAATTCACATTCATTCTTGCATTTTCGTCACTCTTAAACATGGAAGACATGTTTGCAGACTCAATTTTTTAGTAGCTTTGCAAGAGTGGGCACAATTTCATAGTTATGGGCAAATGTGCCCTCAAACCTATTGCCTAAATTTACAGAAGCAAGGCACAGCAAATGTTGCATCTCTTCTCATCTCTATTCTGTGTTGTGCAGTTAGAGAAAACTCTCCTGACTTGAAGCAACTCGAGACCAGAAAATGCTGCTTATAAAAAGACTTTTGCCCATCAAGAAATGAGAGAGTCAAAAGCACATCATAGCACACAGGTACTCAGACATTTTCTTGAACTGCCAGCTACTAATTTAAAGTGCTTGCCCTCTTCTGATACCACTGCTGGTCAAGATAGCTGTTTCTAACTCCTCTCTGTAACATAAGGGACTCCCAAATTCTGCAGTCTCCAGTGCCATCTTGGAGTTAACTGTCAGCTATATCCCAGGTGTAATGAATTTGATACCCGCTCACAATTTCTCTGAAGTATATAGGACCAGAAAATCTGCTATACAAACTTGCCTGTGCTAGTTTAGTAAACTACATGTACATGCATAAAGAGATGTCTCTGGGTTAGTAGTTTTTCAATATATCTCTCAACCCTGTTGTCGGTCTCCATCCTTGCACAAGAGAAGAACAATGTTAGAAACTTATCTGTTGTACTACAGGAGAGAAAGGGCCACTCAAGTTATCATAACAATAGAACTTTCCTAGTATTCTCTATTCTACTATATATGAGTGTACTGTCCCCACTGGCACTCACAATCTAAATTCCCTATCTCAATATCTTTGGAGTGTGGGAGAAAACCAGAGAAAACTCACACAAACACAGGGACAACAAACTCCTTGTTTTCATTGGTATGTAAAGTTCGTTGTCCGTACCGAACACAAGGTGTTTGGTGATGAACACAGACGTTTGACTGTATGTCCATTTCCTTTTTGTAAAACTAAAAAAATAAATATGATGAAGAGTGCCCCATATATAGATACTCAGTGTAATTAAAGCATATGGCTACAGGCTGCAGCCCACAGCTGTATGCAATTTTTTAGCTATATATCAAAATAATAGGGACTCTATGTGGCTTTTTAAATTATTTAAAATAATTAATTTTTAAAACGGCATGCTGTCTCCCCAGTTTTGATTGCCAGCCAAGATAAGTTCAACAGCTGGGGGCTGGTATTCTCAGCCTGGGGAGGCCCATGGGTATTTGATCCCCCAGCCTAAAAATAGCAGCGCTCAGCTGCCCAGAATTGTTGCAACCATTAGATGCGACAATGGCAATGCTTTACCCGGTTTATCCTGGTTGCTCTGGTTCAGTGACAATCGAGGTAATATAAAGAGTTAGTGACATCTGTGATTTGTAAAAAAATGACAGCTGCAATCAAGCCCTATATTAGTAATGGGATGCACCCATGAGACCCCTCCATTACAAATCCTGTAAATGAAAAGAAATGTAACATAATCAATGAAAAAAATCCTTTATTTGAAATAGAATACACAAACTTTCTTTCACCACTTTATTAACCTCCAAAACACATTTGCAGCACCAACATAATCCATACAAAGTCCCATGATAAGGCTGGAGCCACACGGTGACTACTGCAATCCCCTTGCATGACACTCGGCTCATGCTGGCAGTACAGCAGAGCCGAGTGTCATGCGTGTGTCCTTGCAACTGAGGTCCGTTCGTGCGAGCAGACCTCAGCTGTGGGGGTGCAGGCCGGCACTCAGGATGGGAGGGAGGGATTTCTCTCCCTCTCTCCTGCATAGCCAGCTATTGCCATTCTCGCACTGCACTAGCGGTACACCGATGTACCGCGAGTGCAGTGCGATTTTTCTCTCGCCCCATTCACTTGAATGGGTGCGAGAGAAAGAGTCTCACATTACAATTGCAGCATGCTGCGATTGTTTTCTCAGTCCGATTAGGGCTGAGAAAATAATCGCTCATGTGCGCACACACAGGCTAGAATTGGTCCGAGTGGAATGCAATGTTTTATAGCACTCCACTCGCACTGTTTTTCTCGCCGTGTGGCTTAGGCCTAATCCTAGCTCTGCTACAAACTAAAGTCACAGCACATAAGCACATTAAAAAACATTACCACCTGCTGCAGCTTCAAGCAGATTTTGACTGATCCGCAGCTTTGAGCAGTGACATCACTGAGGTTACGTGTAGTCACAATTGCAGGTTCCCACGTTTCTCCACCTGTGACTGCAGGTAAACTCACCTAAGGTGAACTCATTGAACTCATTGACCTCACCTCAGGTGAACTCATTGAGATAAATGAGACATGCATCTCCTGGCAGAAAACCGTGTTTTTTTTGCTAAGAAATTCAAATTTGGTGTTAGAATTTATACACCAAATTCCTGCATCAATTCTGCATCTTCTGGAAAAAATGCATCTAAACATAAATCAGCCTGTAGTTTTATTTTACCTGCACTGGTTATCAAAATATGGTGGCAGCCTAAGTCATTTTGTAAAATTATTTATTTATTTCTTTTTGCAGTGCTACACAACAAACTGACGGTAAACAAACACAGATGTGGACACAGGATAGGGGGCATGCATGGCAGTCTGCAACCAATCACCGACACTCGCACAGTGGATGGGAGGGGAAGCAGTGAATATTGGTGAACTTTAATTAGCAAGCCCAGAAGAGAGTCTGACTGCAGCATGATCCTCCAGGAAATACCAGAAAACACGGTATGCATAACTATCCTGCTCTTACTACTATTTAACTTCTATTTGCTGCCACCTACCATTTACTACCATCATTTACAAACCTCTCGTCCTATTGAATTGTATGGAGTTCATTGTTGGTGTCAAGTTTGGCGCCAATTTTGTACGCCGAACTCAATTTTCTTTTCTCGAGCTGGTTCAGCGAATCTGAATATCCACTGGCTCACTCATCACTAATAATAACAAGAGATTAACATTCTCTCCATCCTAGCATAAACCAGAACAGCTGCTCATCTTAACATAATAAGAGAACTCTCCTAGTTTATTTTTAACCTGCTATAATACATACAAAAGAAATATTTTTGGTTGCTTGAGGGTATTTAGAGAGAGTTACTAATTTTTCTTTTGTAGAGAATATCTGTCTGGCATGTAAAGTGGAGCTGTGTTGCAATAGCAGAAATTTCCATTTGACAAAAGTGGTGCTGTATCTGTCAATAAATTTTTTTTAAAACCGTTACACACAGCCTTTGATGGCCACTTTTCTATATTGATGGCTACTGCTGTACAGTTAGAATTAAGTATAGTAAATGAAGATGAGTGGATATGAAAGATTTCAATTTGTTAATTGGCAGGAAATTTGAATTGTAGCAAAGTTATTCTTCACTATTTGAATGTTCCCTATTATAGGCTGACTGTTGCCATTTGCAACCTTAGTTTGGTGGTGTGTGTGTGTGTGTGTGTGTGTGTGTCTTGTTTCTAGTGCTCTGGTTTTCTGATCTTTTGCTGCCCAACCTTGGACCATGGCTTTGACTATGTTTTGCCTAACCCCTTTGATTTAATACGTTACCTTGTTTGACTTCTGACCTCGGACTGTGACCTGATTAATCCTTTGTCTTATCTTTCTGATGAGCTCTGTTGGTTTCTGACCAAGAACCTTGACTCCCCTGCCTCATCAGTTGTCCATGAGTAGTGATTCAGCGTCACATCAATCATCTCACTGATGAAGTAGATGGAAGAAAAGGATTAATCCATGCTGCCAGAAGAAGAAGATCACTGAACATCGATAGAGATTAAAACATCTTATTTTATTGTTCTATGCGTTTCGGAGCTGTATAACTCTTTCTTCAAGAATAAAATTAATAATGTACACTACACTTGTAGTGCACATTATTGAGTTTGCTTCTGAAGAAGGAGTTATACAGCTCCGAAACACATAGAACAAGAAAATTAGATGTTTTAATCTCCATTGATCTTCAGTGATCTTCTTCTGGCAGCACGGATTAATCCTTATCTTTCATTTACTTCACCGCTATTTTCATGGGTTCTGCTGCAGAGATCCTTATTACGTGGTTTTAGTGGTTGTGTCTTTAACACAATCACACCAGGTTAGTGCACCTATTAAACTCCTTCTGGTACCACCGAATAAGACACCATTTGCACCCCACCGTCTTTGTGTTTTCAGTTTTTATAACGTAATCTATCACTTCACTGACATTGTGCCCCGTTTTAGACACAAATCAAATCTAATGGAAAAGGGGGAAAAAGGAACAGAACATTTACAAAAACAAGATAACTGAACCAACATGCAAAAAAAATCATATTCCAAAAATCCAAAACTTTCCTCTCAGGATGAATTCTACTAAGAATTTACAATGCCTCAATTGTTGTTTCTCTGAGATACGTTAATGCACCATTTTTTCCATCAGGTAATCCTAGCATTTTGTGCTTTTCTGTTTTATAAAAAAACACTGACACCTTTTGAGAAAATGTTTCTGAAACACTTTAGGAAGATAACCATGGAGCTGCATTGAAGAAAGATTTATTAAGAAAGCTCTTAGAACTCCTACAAGTTCAACAAGAATCTAATATTTGTAAAAAAAAAATCGTACAATGCCAACACAAGCCAGTAATCTCTTGAGCTTTCAACCAGTTAACATTTAATCTAATCCTGAAAGCTAATACTATACTTACCTCAGGCTAGGTGACAGCATAAAATATGGGCACCGTTTCATGCACTAATGAAACTGACTTAAATGATACATGAGGAAAATTAGAAAATAGTACAAAGCCAATTCCATTCTAAGGTATATATAATTTTCTTAAACTTTCTTTATTTAAACATATATTTGCAAATTTGTAATGGCAGAAAACAGCAATTCTGCAAGCTTTGTTTGACTTTAAATACACTTTCTAAGCGGTCTGCTGCCCTATGGGAGACACGCATATCATTATCTGTATTTGTTTCTTTTGTTATTAGTTTACTAAATTAATCAAAACTTTTTAACTAGTTTTTGTACTACAGAATAATTGATCATAGTGCAGGACAAATAATTTTGGCTGTCAAAATCAGTAATATTTAAGAGTATATTGCTTTACTCACACAAAATCTACTTGAAATTAATTCACAAGTAATTTATCTGCTAAAAAGTAATATGGAAGAAAATGTAATCCCCATAGACTGTGAATGCGGCATTGCTGGCTGATGATAATCTAATTTCATGATTAAAATGTTTTCAGTTTATCAGTAAATTCACTTTTTACTTTGTCTGTACATGATTACATGAGCTCCAATAAGCAAAGAAAAAGAAAGGAAGGTTCCTATGGCAAAAGAAATTCTATATTATGTTGGAATAATTACAAATTAGAGAATTCCAGTGTCAAGGCAACCACTAGGTGGCGCTGACACTCAGGATGTAAAACTACACCTGAGTGTTATACTACAGAAGCCCACCAGAGGTTGCCAAACTAAACGTAAGCGTAGTCAAATAGAAAAGGGTCAATGCCAAGGCGTAACGTCTGAACCAGGGAGCAAACAAGCCGCAGTCAAGAACAGAGCCGAAGTCACACAGAGGTAAGACTGGGTAGGACAGATGGAGAATGGAACAAGAAGGAGAAGGGGAGGTCAGGCAGGGCTGGAGGGACAGAGGTCAGGCAGGGTAGGTGGGACAGAGGTTAAGCAGGGTAGGAGAGACAGAAATTGGGCAGGTCAGGGGTCAGGACAATAGCATCGGGTAGCAGGGAAACTGAGCAGAGCACTTTTCACAGGAGTAGCATGACACCAAGCCGGAAATATCACTGGCGGAATCCTGGAGGCAGAAGAGCCCAGATATGGTGGCATGACCTCATTTTGGGCCCCTTCCCAAAGCTTCAATTCCCGGAACTGATACCTGCACTGGTTGTGCAGTGGCAGAGCCATGCAGGATTCATGACATCCGGAATATATAGTATTTCTTTGTTTTATTTACAATGCAAACCCAAAAGTGAGATTATATATTAGAGAGTAGAGTTGAGCGCGGTTCGTGGTTCGTGGTTCTCCAGTTCTAGGCTCGAGTGATTTTGGGGCATGTTCTAGATCGAACTAGAACTCGAGCTTTTTGCAAAAGCTCGATAGTTCTAGAAACGTTCGAGAACGGTTCTAGCAGCCAAAAAACAGCTAAATCTTAGCTTGGTTTCTGCTGTAATAGTGTAAGTCACTCTGTGAATCAAACTATTATCACATTTCAGTGTATAGTGTGCGTGAACAGCGCCTTCAAATCACTGCTGTTTCTATAATGGCGATCGCCATTTTTTTTTTTTTTTTTCTTGTCTTCCTTCCCTAAGCGCGCGCGTCTTGTGGGGCTGGCCAGCATGTCAGCCAATCACAGACACACACACACCTAAGTGGACTTTGAGGCAGAGAAGCAACGGCATGTGTGATAGGATCTGCATGTCACATGTCCCTGCATTATAAAACCGGACATTTTCTTCACGATCGCCATTATCTGCCTTCTGCGTCTTTGGTGTCAGACATCACTGTCGCAGTTCCGTCCTTTGTCCTATCGCCGATACAGCTGTATGCGCTGCATACACAGCGTTAGACAGCTTAGGGAGAGCACATTCTAGCAGTCCTTTTAAGGGCTCGTACCGGCAGGGTCAGAGAGCCATAGGTGACAGGTCCTGCAAACAGCAACAGCGTCTGTGTAGCCCAGGTCAGGGATTTCCTCCCTGCATTTCACCATTAGGAGGGAATAGAAAGGCAGGCTTCCATTCCTCTACCCAGAGCACCACAATCCTGCCACTGTACCCTCTTGTCCTCTGCACACTCCAACTCATTCTAAGTAAGCCATTATACTAGCAAACACTCAGTGTACCTAGTGGCATCCTATACGTGGCTATTGGACTTTGCTATAGTCCCACTAGTGCCAAGACATTTGCAGAGCGCATCTGCCTGCGTTGCACACTCCAACTAATTATAACGAAGCCATTATACTAGCACACACTCAGTGTACCTAGTGGCATCCTATACGTGGCTATTGGACTTTGCTATAGTCCCACTAGGGCCAAGAAATTTGCAGAGCACATCTGCCTGCATTGCACACTCCAAGTTTTTTAAACTAAGCAATTTTACTAGCAAACACTCAGTGTACCTAGTGGCATCCTATACGTGGCTATTGGACTTTGCTATAGTCCCACTAGTGCAAAGACATTAGCAGAGCACATCTGCCTGCATTGCACACTCCAAGTTTTTTAAACTCAGCCATTATACTAGCAAACACACAGTGTACCTAGTGGCATCCTATACGTGGCTATTGGACTTTGCTATAGTCCCACTAGTGCCAAGACATTTGCAGAGCGCATCTGCCTGCGTTGCACACTCCAACTAATTATAACGAAGCCATTATACTAGCAAACACTCAGTGTACCTAGTGGCATCCTATACGTGGCTATTAGACTTTGCTATAGTCCCACTAGTGCCAAGACATTTTCAGAGCGCATCTGCCTGCGTTGCACACTACAACAAATTATAACGAAGCCATTATACTAGCAAACACTCAGTGTACCTAGTGGCATCCTATACGTGGCTATTGGACTTTGCTATAGTCCCACTAGTGCCAAGACATTTGCAGAGCCCATCTGCCTGCGTTGCACACTCCAACTAATTATAACGAAGCCATTATACTAGCACACACTCAGTGTACCTAGTGGCATCCTATACGTGGCTATTGGACTTTGCTATAGTCCCACTAGGGCCAAGACATTTGCAGAGCACATCTGCCTGCATTGCACACTCCAAGTTTTTTAAACTAAGCAATTTTACTAGCAAACACTCAGTGTACCTAGTGGCATCCTATACGTGGCTATTGGACTTTGCTATAGTCCCACTAGTGCAAAGACATTAGCAGAGCACATCTGCCTGCATTGCACACTCCAAGATTTTTAAACTCAGCCATTATACTAGCAAACACTCAGTGTACCTAGTGGCATCCTATACGTGGCTATTGGACTTTGCTATAGTCCCACTAGTGCCAAGACATTTGCAGAGCGCATCTGCCTGCGTTGCACACTCCAACAAATTATAACGAAGCCATTATACTAGCAAACACTCAGTGTACCTAGTGGCATCCTATACGTGGCTATTGGACTTTGCTATAGTCC
The DNA here is from genome assembly GCF_048569485.1 of Anomaloglossus baeobatrachus. Taxonomy (NCBI): domain Eukaryota; kingdom Metazoa; phylum Chordata; class Amphibia; order Anura; family Aromobatidae; genus Anomaloglossus; species Anomaloglossus baeobatrachus. The sequence goes on from NC_134357.1 coordinate 94,262,845, forward strand.
CACTAGTGCCAAGACATTTGCAGAGCGCATCTGCCTGCGTTGCACACTCCAACTAATTATAACGAAGCCATTATACTAGCACACACTCAGTGTACCTAGTGGCATCCTATACGTGGCTATTGGACTTTGCTATAGTCCCACTAGGGCCAAGACATTTGCAGAGCACATCTGCCTGCATTGCACACTCCAAGTTTTTTAAACTAAGCAATTTTACTAGCAAACACTCAGTGTACCTAGCGGCATCCTATACGTGGCTATTGGACTTTGCTATAGTCCCACTAGTGCAAAGACATTAGCAGAGCACATCTGCCTGCATTGCACACTCCAAGTTTTTTAAACTCAGCCATTATACTAGCAAACACTCAGTGTACCTAGTGGCATCCTATACGTGGCTATTGGACTTTGCTATAGTCCCACTAGTGCCAAGACATTTGCAGAGCGCATCTGCCTGCGTTGCACACTCCAACAAATTATAACGAAGCCATTATACTAGCAAACACTCAGTGTACCTAGTGGCATCCTATACGTGGCTATTGGACTTTGCTATAGTCCCACTAGTGCCAAGACATTTGCAGAGCGCATCTGCCTGCGTTGCACACTCCAACTAATTATAACGAAGCCATTATACTAGCACACACTCAGTGTACCTAGTGGCATCCTATACGTGGCTATTGGACTTTGCTATAGTCCCACTAGTGCCAAGACATTTGCAGAGCGCATCTGCCTGCGTTGCACACTACAACAAATTATAACGAAGCCATTATACTAGCAAACACTCAGTGTACCTAGTGGCATCCTATACGTGGCTATTGGACTTTGCTATAGTCCCACTAGTGCCAAGACATTTGCAGAGCGCATCTGCCTGCGTTGCACACTCCAACTAATTATAACGAAGCCATTATACTAGCACACACTCAGTGTACCTAGTGGCATCCTATACGTGGCTATTGGACTTTGCTATAGTCCCACTAGGGCCAAGACATTTGCAGAGCACATCTGCTTGCATTGCACACTCCAAGTTTTTTAAACTAAGCAATTTTACTAGCAAACACTCAGTGTACCTAGTGGCATCCTATACGTGGCTATTGGACTTTGCTATAGTCCCACTAGTGCAAAGACATTAGCAGAGCACATCTGCCTGCATTGCACACTCCAAGTTTTTTAAACTCAGCCATTATACTAGCAAACACTCAGTGTACCTAGTGGCATCCTATACGTGGCTATTGGACTTTGCTATAGTCCCACTAGTGCCAAGACATTTGCAGAGCGCATCTGCCTGCGTTGCACACTCCAACAAATTATAACGAAGCCATTATACTAGCAAACACTCAGTGTACCTAGTGGCATCCTATACGTGGCTATTGGACTTTGCTATAGTCCCACTAGTGCCAAGACATTTGCAGAGCGCATCTGCCTGCGTTGCACACTCCAACTAATTATAACGAAGCCATTATACTAGCACACACTCAGTGTACCTAGTGGCATCCTATACGTGGCTATTGGACTTTGCTATAGTCCCACTAGGGCCAAGACATTTGCAGAGCACATCTGCCTGCATTGCACACTCCAAGTTTTTTAAACTAAGCAATTTTACTAGCAAACACTCAGTGTACCTAGTGGCATCCTATACGTGGCTATTGGACTTTGCTATAGTCCCACTAGTGCAAAGACATTAGCAGAGCACATCTGCCTGCATTGCACACTCCAAGTTTTTTAAACTCAGCCATTATACTAGCAAACACACAGTGTACCTAGTGGCATCCTATACGTGGCTATTGGACTTTGCTATAGTCCCACTAGTGCCAAGAAATTTGCAGAGCGCATCTGCCTGCGTTGCACACTCCAACTAATTATAACGAAGCCATTATACTAGCAAACACTCAGTGTACCTAGTGGCATCCTATACGTGGCTATTGGACTTTGCTATAGTCCCACTAGTGCCAAGACATTTGCAGAGCGCATCTGCCTGCGTTGCACACCACAACAAATTATAACGAAGCCATTATACTAGCAAACACTCAGTGTACCTAGTGGCATCCTATACGTGGCTATTGGACTTTGCTATAGTCCCACTAGTGCCAAGACATTTGCAGAGCGCATCTGCCTGCGTTGCACACTCCAACTAATTATAACGAAGCCATTATACTAGCACACACTCAGTGTACCTAGTGGCATCCTATACGTGGCTATTGGACTTTGCTATAGTCCCACTAGGGCCAAGACATTTGCAGAGCACATCTGCCTGCATTGCACACTCCAAGTTTTTTAAACTAAGCAATTTTACTAGCAAACACTCAGTGTACCTAGTGGCATCCTATACGTGGCTATTGGACTTTGCTATAGTCCCACTAGTGCAAAGACATTAGCAGAGCACATCTGCCTGCATTGCACACTCCAAGTTTTTTAAACTCAGCCATTATACTAGCAAACACTCAGTGTACCTAGTGGCATCCTATACGTGGCTATTGGACTTTGCTATAGTCCCACTAGTGCCAAGACATTTGCAGAGCGCATCTGCCTGCGTTGCACACTCCAACAAATTATAACGAAGCCATTATACTAGCAAACACTCAGTGTACCTAGTGGCATCCTATACGTGGCTATTGGACTTTGCTATAGTCCCACTAGTGCCAAGACATTTGCAGAGCGCATCTGCCTGCGTTGCACACTCCAACTAATTATAACGAAGCCATTATACTAGCACACACTCAGTGTACCTAGTGGCATCCTATACGTGGCTATTGGACTTTGCTATAGTCCCACTAGGGCCAAGACATTTGCAGAGCACATCTGCCTGCATTGCACACTCCAAGTTTTTTAAACTAAGCAATTTTACTAGCAAACACTCAGTGTACCTAGTGGCATCCTATACGTGGCTATTGGACTTTGCTATAGTCCCACTAGTGCAAAGACATTAGCAGAGCACATCTGCCTGCATTGCACACTCCAAGTTTTTTAAACTCAGCCATTATACTAGCAAACACTCAGTGTACCTAGTGGCATCCTATACGTGGCTATTGGACTTTGCTATAGTCCCACTAGTGCCAAGACATTTGCAGAGCGCATCTGCCTGCGTTGCACACTCCAACAAATTATAACGAAGCCATTATACTAGCAAACACTCAGTGTACCTAGTGGCATCCTATACGTGGCTATTGGACTTTGCTATAGTCCCACTAGTGCCAAGACATTTGCAGAGCGCATCTGCCTGCGTTGCACACTCCAACTAATTATAACGAAGCCATTATACTAGCACACACTCAGTGTACCTAGTGGCATCCTATACGTGGCTATTGGACTTTGCTATAGTCCCACTAGGGCCAAGACATTTGCAGAGCACATCTGCCTGCATTGCACACTCCAAGTTTTTTAAACTAAGCAATTTTACTAGCAAACACTCAGTGTACCTAGTGGCATCCTATACGTGGCTATTGGACTTTGCTATAGTCCCACTAGTGCAAAGACATTAGCAGAGCACATCTGCCTGCATTGCACACTCCAAGTTTTTTAAACTCAGCCATTATACTAGCAAACACTCAGTGTACCTAGTGGCATCCTATACGTGGCTATTGGACTTTGCTATAGTCCCACTAGTGCCAAGACATTTGCAGAGCGCATCTGCCTGCGTTGCACACTCCAACAAATTATAACGAAGCCATTATACTAGCAAACACTCAGTGTACCTAGTGGCATCCTATACGTGGCTATTGGACTTTGCTATAGTCCCACTAGTGCCAAGACATTTGCAGAGCGCATCTGCCTGCGTTGCACACTCCAACTAATTATAACGAAGCCATTATACTAGCACACACTCAGTGTACCTAGTGGCATCCTATACGTGGCTATTGGACTTTGCTATAGTCCCACTAGGGCCAAGACATTTGCAGAGCACATCTGCCTGCATTGCACACTCCAAGTTTTTTAAACTAAGCAATTTTACTAGCAAACACTCAGTGTACCTAGTGGCATCCTATACGTGGCTATTGGACTTTGCTATAGTCCCACTAGTGCAAAGACATTAGCAGAGCACATCTGCCTGCATTGCACACTCCAAGTTTTTTAAACTCAGCCATTATACTAGCAAACACTCAGTGTACCTAGTGGCATCCTATACGTGGCTATTGGACTTTGCTATAGTCCCACTAGTGCCAAGACATTTGCAGAGCGCATCTGCCTGCGTTGCACACTCCAACAAATTATAACGAAGCCATTATACTAGCAAACACTCAGTGTACCTAGTGGCATCCTATACGTGGCTATTGGACTTTGCTATAGTCCCACTAGTGCCAAGACATTTGCAGAGCGCATCTGCCTGCGTTGCACACTCCAACTAATTATAACGAAGCCATTATACTAGCACACACTCAGTGTACCTAGTGGCATCCTATACGTGGCTATTGGACTTTGCTATAGTCCCACTAGGGCCAAGACATTTGCAGAGCACATCTGCCTGCATTGCACACTCCAAGTTTTTTAAACTAAGCAATTTTACTAGCAAACACTCAGTGTACCTAGTGGCATCCTATACGTGGCTATTGGACTTTGCTATAGTCCCACTAGTGCAAAGACATTAGCAGAGCACATCTGCCTGCATTGCACACTCCAAGTTTTTTAAACTCAGCCATTATACTAGCAAACACACAGTGTACCTAGTGGCATCCTATACGTGGCTATTGGACTTTGCTATAGTCCCACTAGTGCCAAGACATTTGCAGAGCGCATCTGCCTGCGTTGCACACTCCAACTAATTATAACGAAGCCATTATACTAGCAAACACTCAGTGTACCTAGTGGCATCCTATACGTGGCTATTGGACTTTGCTATAGTCCCACTAGTGCCAAGACATTTGCAGAGCGCATCTGCCTGCGTTGCACACTCCAACTAATTATAACGAAGCCATTATACTAGCACACACTCAGTGTACCTAGTGGCATCCTATACGTGGCTATTGGACTTTGCTATAGTCCCACTAGTGCCAAGACATTTGCAGAGCGCATCTGCCTGCGTTGCACACTCCAACTAATTATAACGAAGCCATTATACTAGCACACACTCAGTGTACCTAGTGGCATCCTATACGTGGCTATTGGACTTTGCTATAGTCCCACTAGTGCCAAGACATTTGCAGAGCGCATCTGCCTGCGTTGCACACTACAACAAATTATAACGAAGCCATTATACTAGCAAACACTCAGTGTACCTAGTGGCATCCTATACGTGGCTATTGGACTTTGCTATAGTCGCACTAGTGCCAAGACATTTGCAGAGCGCATCTGCCTGCGTTGCACACTCCAACTAATTATAACGAAGCCATTATACTAGCACACACTCAGTGTACCTAGTGGCATCCTATACGTGGCTATTGGACTTTGCTATAGTCCCACTAGGGCCAAGACATTTGCAGAGCACATCTGCCTGCATTGCACACTCCAAGTTTTTTAAACTAAGCAATTTTACTAGCAAACACTCAGTGTACCTAGTGGCATCCTATACGTGGCTATTGGACTTTGCTATAGTCCCACTAGTGCAAAGACATTAGCAGAGCACATCTGCCTGCATTGCACACTCCAAGTTTTTTAAACTCAGCCATTATACTAGCAAACACTCAGTGTACCTAGTGGCATCCTATACGTGGCTATTGGACTTTGCTATAGTCCCACTAGTGCCAAGACATTTGCAGAGCGCATCTGCCTGCGTTGCACACTCCAACAAATTATAACGAAGTCATTATACTAGCAAACACTCAGTGTACCTAGTGGCATCCTATACGTGGCTATTGGACTTTGCTATAGTCCCACTAGTGCCAAGACATTTGCAGAGCGCATCTGCCTGCGTTGCACACTCCAACTAATTATAACGAAGCCATTATACTAGCACACACTCAGTGTACCTAGTGGCATCCTATACGTGGCTATTGGACTTTGCTATAGTCCCACTAGTGCCAAGACATTTGCAGAGCGCATCTGCCTGCGTTGCACACTACAACAAATTATAACGAAGCCATTATACTAGCAAACACTCAGTGTACCTAGTGGCATCCTATACGTGGCTATTGGACTTTGCTATAGTCCCACTAGTGCCAAGACATTTGCAGAGCGCATCTGCCTGCGTTGCACACTCCAACTAATTATAACGAAGCCATTATACTAGCAAACACTCAGTGTACCTAGTGGCATCCTATACGTGGCTATTGGACTTTGCTATAGTCCCACTAGTGCCAAGACATTTGCAGAGCGCATCTGCCTGCGTTGCACACTCCAACTAATTATAACGAAACCATTATACTAGCACACACTCAGTGTACCTAGTGGCATCCTATACGTGGCTATTGGACTTTGCTATAGTCCCTCTAGTGCCAAGACATTTGCAGAGCGCATCTGCCTGCGTTGCACACTCCAACTAATTATAACGAAGCCATTATACTAGCAAACACTCAGTGTACCTAGTGGCATCCTATACGTGGCTATTGGACTTTGCTATAGTCCCACTAGTGCAAAGACATTAGCAGAGCACATCTGCCTGCATTGCACACTCCAAGTTTTTTAAACTCAGCCATTATACTAGCAAACACACAGTGTACCTAGTGGCATCCTATACGTGGCTATTGGACTTTGCTATAGTCCCACTAGTGCCAAGACATTTGCAGAGCGCATCTGCCTGCGTTGCACACTCCAACTAATTATAACGAAGCCATTATACTAGCAAACACTCAGTGTACCTAGTGGCATCCTATACGTGGCTATTGGACTTTGCTATAGTCCCACTAGTGCAAAGACATTAGCAGAGCACATCTGCCTGCATTGCACACTCCAAGTTTTTTAAACTCAGCCATTATACTAGCAAACACACAGTGTACCTAGTGGCATCCTATACGTGGCTATTGGACTTTGCTATAGTCCCACTAGTGCCAAGACATTTGCAGAGCGCATCTGCCTGCGTTGCACACTCCAACTAATTATAACGAAGCCATTATACTAGCAAACACTCAGTGTACCTAGTGGCATCCTATACGTGGCTATTGGACTTTGCTATAGTCCCACTAGTGCCAAGACATTTGCAGAGCACATCTGCCTGCGTTGCACACTCCAACTAATTATAACGAAGCCATTATACTAGCAAACACTCAGTGTACCTAGTGGCATCCTATACGTGGCTATTGGACTTTGCTATAGTCCCACTAGTGCCAAGACATTTGCAGCACGTCTGCCTGCGTTGCACACTCCAACGAATTATAACTAAGTTACATTGTCAGGGATATTTATTCTTTATTATTCTGCTGTTAATAAAGCTAGACCACCACTGCAATCTTCACCACCTCTCAATTTTTACTACCACATTTTCAGTCCACAATCTTGTCGCAATCAACATGAGTGGCAAAATGACAGATGCTGGTGGAAAGGGGAAGAGGCGTGGTGGAAAAGGCAAAAAATGTTTTGTCAGTGGGGAAGGTGGCAAAGCTCCATTATCATCTGCTGAAGATAGACCATCTACTAGCAAAAGTAAGATGTCTACTACTTATTGTGGACAATCCGATGTGCTCCCTTTTTTACGGACACGAACAAGAGGAACAAAGGTAGATGATGGGCAAAAAAGGAAAATGCTTGAATGGATCTCAAGTGGTCCAACAAGTGCCCTCTCAGCCACTTCAAGTACCGCATCCAAAAAACACCATTCCTCTGAGTTGTCATCCCAATCACACTTGATTTCTCCCAGCTCTGAAGTCTCCATCAGCCCTGCACAGTATGGTGGAACTGAGATGGCTGAGTCTGCAGAGCTGTTCAGTCACACTATAGCCTGGGAATCAGAGGTCTGCTCCCAAGCTACAGTGAGTACAGAACAGGAAATGGTCTGCAGTGATGCCCAGAACCTTTGTGACTCAGATTCAGGCCGTGAGGACCAAGTTTCTGAGCATAATGTTGACCCTTTGTCACAAACTGTAACACCTGTGGTTATAGACAATGAGGAACATACTGATGAAGATGAGACGCAGATACCCGATTGGGATGACAACTTAAATATTCGGTCAGGGCAAGAAGAGGCTCGGTCTGAGGGGGAGGGGAGTGCAAACACAACAATTGATGATGACGTTCTAGATCCCACCTACTGTCAACCCCCAGTCAGGCACTCGAGGAGGTCAACAGAGGCGGTGGAGGAGGATGCAACCGACGACGAAGTTACCTTGCGCCTTCCTGGACAGAGTCGGAGCACTGGTAGCACGTCTACAACTGCATCCTCAGCCACCACTCTGCCTATGAGCATTATTCGGGGTGGATCAACAGGTCGCATGGCCTCTAAGCCTTGCCTAGCCTGGGCCTTTTTTCACATCGAAAAAGATCGCCCAACTCATGTGATATGTAACATTTGTCATGATTCTGTTAGTAGAGGTCAAAACCTCAGCAGTTTGACAACTTCTTCCATGAATCGTCACATGAATAAATATCATAAGTCCCGGTGGGAAGCTCACCGTGCTGCAATGCCGGCTAGCGGAGCGAACCATCCACCGCCCGCCCCTTCCAGTGCATCCGCGCGCTCTTCATCTTCTAGGACTGTGGGGACAGCTGTCACACCTGTTTTTCCACGCAAAACTTCCACCACTGTAACCGCAACAGGCAGTTTGCTTGTAAGGTCGTCAGTTGGTTTGGAAGGGGAAACAAGTGAGTGTGTACAGCTCTCTCAGACATCGATAGCACCAACGTTGGATGAAGGCAACATCATGTCTCCGCCTGCACTTTCCTCACAAACCTGCATTTTTCCAGGGACACCCTACTCAACACCGTCTACACACAGCAGCCACATCTCTGTCCCTCAGATGTGGTCAAATAAAAGGCCACTTCCTCCGACCCATGACAAAGCTAAGAGGTTGACTCTATCCCTCTGTAAGCTGTTGGCTACCGAAATGCTGCCTTTCCGCCTAGTGGACACACAGGATTTTAGAGACCTTATGTCTGTCGCTGTGCCCCAGTACCAGATGCCTAGTCGCCACTACTTCTCTAAGAAAGGTGTGCCCGCGCTACACCAGCATGTCGCACACAACATCACCGCTTCCTTGAGAAACTCTGTGTGTGAACGGGTGCATTTCACCACCGATACTTGGACCAGTAAGCATGGACAGGGACGTTACATGTCGCTGACTGGGCACTGGGTAACTATGGTGATAGATGGTGAAGGGTCTGCTGCACAAGTCTTGCCGTCCCCACGACTTGTGTGTCAATCCTCTGTCTGTCCAAGTTCCGCCACAGCTTCTGCATCCTCCACCTCATCTGGGTCCTCCACCTCCGCCCCAAGCCTGCCTGGTCAGGCCACCAGCGTTCTCACTGCGCAGAAGGAATCACGCACGCCTCATTACTATGCTGGCAGCCGAGCGCAACGGCATCAGGCGGTCTTTAGCTTGACATGTCTTGGTAATAAGAGTCACACAGCTGAGGAGTTGTGGTCAGCTCTGCGGTCCGAGTTTAATAAATGGTTGTCTCCACTCAACCTGCAGCCTGGTAAGGCCGTGTGCGACAATGCTGCAAACCTGGGTGCGGCCCTTCGCCTGGGCAAGGTGACACACGTACCTTGTATGGCTCACGTGTTGAACCTTGTCGTGCAGCAATTTTTAACACACTATCCCGGCCTAGATGGCCTTCTGAACAGGGCACGAAAACTGTCTGCTCACTTCCGGCGTTCAAGCGCCGCAGCTGAGCGACTTGCATCGCTCCAGAAGTCTTTCGGCCTGCCGGTTCATCGCCTGAAATGCGATGTGGCGACACGCTGGAATTCAACTCTACACATGTTACAGCGACTGTGGCAGCACCGCAGAGCCCTGGTGCAATACGTCATGACGTATAGCCTGGGCCAACGAGATGCAGAGGTGGGGCAGATCACCCTGATGGAGTGGTCTCAGATCAAGGACCTATGCACCCTTCTGCACAGTTTCGACATGGCGACGAATATGTTTAGCTCTGACAATGCCATTATCAGCATGACGATTCCAGTCATTTACATGCTGGAGCACACGCTAAACACTATTCGGAGTCAGGGGGTGGGACAACATGAAGGGGAGGAACTACAGGAGGATTCATATGTGCAAGGGACAACAACATCACCAAGATCCAGACGTTCATCATCACCAACGCAGCAGGCATGGGACCATGGGGAACAGGGATCGACAAGGGCGCATAGTAGCAGGCGAAATGTTGAGCAAGGTGCAGGAGAACATGAAGAAATGGAGGACGAACTGTCCATGGACATGGAAGACTCAGCGGATGAGGGAGACCTTGGTCAAATTTCAGTTGAAAGAGGTTGGGGGGAGATGTCAGAGGAAGAAAGAACGGTTAGCACCTCTATGCCACAAACACAGCGTGGACTTGGTCCGCATGGCTGCGCAAGACACATGAGTACCTTCTTGTTGCACTACCTCCAACATGACAGTCGTATTGTCAAAATTAGAAGTGATGATGACTACTGGATTGCCACACTATTAGATCCCCGGTACAAGTCCAAATTTTGTGACATAATTCCAGCCATAGAAAGGGACGCACGTATGCAGGAGTATCAGCAGAAGCTGTTACTCGATCTTAGCTCGGCTTTTCCACCAAACAACCGTGCAGGTGCAGGGAGGGAATCTCCCAGTTGTAACTTGACAAACATGGGACGGTCTCGTCATCTTCACCAGTCTACCCGTACCAGTAGGACCGTATCTGGTGCCGGTAACAGCAATTTTATGGAATCTTTTCATAATTTTTTTAGACCCTCTTTTGCAAGGCCACCAGAGACAACAAGTCTGACACATACTCAACGGCTGGAGAGGATGATACAGGAGTATCTCCAAATGAACATCGATGCCATGACTGTGCAACTGGAGCCTTGCTCCTTTTGGGCTTCAAACATAGAAAAATGGCCAGAGCTCTCCAGTTACGCCTTGGAGATTTTGTCGTGTCCAGCTGCCAGCGTTGTCTCTGAACGTGTATTCAGTGCTGCTGGGTGTGTGCTGACAGATAAGCGCACGCGTCTGTCCAGTGACAATGTGGACAGACTGACGTTCATCAAAATGAACAAGTCATGGATCCAGAAGGAATTTACTACCCCTGTGTCATCCTGGGGAGAGTAAATGCTTGTGGATTTGGAATGTGCTTGATGCAAATCAAAACATCCTGTTTGCAACTAGGGCCCAAGTGCTGCCACTGATGGGGTGGGTGTCTGTGTGGCCCAATTTTTGGAAAAAAGGGAGACTCCGCTTGGAGTAACCCTTGCTTGCTGTGTTTTTAAAAGAAGCCAAGATGAACAGAGCTGGGATCAGGAAAGACTTTGCTACCTACCCCGGTGTCATCCTGGGGACGGATAAGAATGGCGTATTTTTGAATGTGCTTGATGCAAATCAAAACATCCTGTTTGCTACTAGGGCCCAAGTGCTGCCACTGATGGGGTGGGTGTCTGTGTGGCCCAATTTTTGGAAAAAAAGGGAGACTCCGCTTGGAGTAACCCTTGCTTACATTGTTTTTAAAAGAAGCCAAGATGAACAAGTCATGGATCAGCAAAGACTTTATCTACGTACCCCGGTGTCATCCTGGGGACGGATAAGAATGGCGTATTTTTGAATGTGCTTGATGCAAATCAAAACATCCTGTTTGCAACTAGGGCCCAAGTGCTGCCACTGATGGGGTGGGTGTCTGTGTGGCCCAATTTTTGGAAAAAAGGGAGACTCCGCTTGGAGTAACCCTTGCTTGCTGTGTTTTTAAAAGAAGCCAAGATGAACAGAGCTGGGATTAGGAAAGACTTTGCTACCTACCCCGGTGTCATCCTGGGGACGGATAAGAATGGCGTATTTTTGAATGTGCTTGATGCAAATCAAAACATCCTGTTTGCAACTAGGGCCCAAGTGCTGCCACTGATGGGGTGGGTGTCTGTGTGGCCCAATTTTTGGAAAAAAAGGGAGACTCCGCTTGGAGTAACCCTTGCTTACATTGTTTTTAAAAGAAGCCAAGATGAACAAGTCATGGATCAGCAAAGACTTTATCTACGTACCCCGGTGTCATCCTGGGGACGGATAAGAATGGCGTATTTTTGAATGTGCTTGATGCAAATCAAAACATCCTGTTTGCAACTAGGGCCCAAGTGCTGCCACTGATGGGGTGGGTGTCTGTGTGGCCCAATTTTTGGAAAAAAGGGAGACTCCGCTTGGAGTAACCCTTGCTTGCTGTGTTTTTAAAAGAAGCCAAGATGAACAGAGCTGGGATCAGGAAAGACTTTGCTACCTACCCCGGTGTCATCCTGGGGACGGATAAGAATGGCGTATTTTTGAATGTGCTTGATGCAAATCTAGCTGTGAAGTGTACAACTGGGGCACAACTGCTGCCACTGAAGGGGTGGGTGTGTGTGGGCCCAATTTTTGGAAAAAAGGGAGACTCCGCTTGGAGTAACCCTTGCTTGCTGTGTTTTTAAAAGAAGCCAAGATGAACAGAGCTGGGATCAGGAAAGACTTTGCTACCTACCCCGGTGTCATCCTGGGGATGGATAAGAATGGCGTATTTTTGAATGTGCTTGATGCAAATCAAAACATCCTGTTTGCAACTAGGGCCCAAGTGCTGCCACTGATGGGGTGGGTGTCTGTGTGGCCCAATTTTTGGAAAAAAAGGGAGACTCCGCTTGGAGTAACCCTTGCTTACATTGTTTTTAAAAGAAGCCAAGATGAACAAGTCATGGATCAGCAAAGACTTTATCTACGTACCCCGGTGTCATCCTGGGGACGGATAAGAATGGCGTATTTTTGAATGTGCTTGATGCAAATCAAAACATCCTGTTTGCAACTAGGGCCCAAGTGCTGCCACTGATGGGGTGGGTGTCTGTGTGGCCCAATTTTTGGAAAAGAGGGAGACTCCGCTTCGAGTAACCCTTGCTTGCTGTGTTTTTAAAAGAAGCCAAGATGAACAGAGCTGGGATCAGGAAAGACTTTGCTACCTACCCCGGTGTCATCCTGGGGACGGATAAGAATGGCGTATTTTTGAATGTGCTTGATGCAAATCAAAACATCCTGTTTGCAACTAGGGCCCAAGTGCTGCCACTGATGGGGTGGGTGTCTGTGTGGCCCAATTTTTGGAAAAAAAGGGAGACTCCGCTTGGAGTAACCCTTGCTTACATTGTTTTTAAAAGAAGCCAAGATGAACAAGTCATGGATCAGCAAAGACTTTATCTACGTACCCCGGTGTCATCCTGGGGACGGATAAGAATGGCGTATTTTTGAATGTGCTTGATGCAAATCAAAACATCCTGTTTGCAACTAGGGCCCAAGTGCTGCCACTGATGGGGTGGGTGTCTGTGTGGCCCAATTTTTGGAAAAAAGGGAGACTCCGCTTGGAGTAACCCTTGCTTGCTGTGTTTTTAAAAGAAGCCAAGATGAACAGAGCTGGGATCAGGAAAGACTTTGCTACCTACCCCGGTGTCATCCTGGGGACGGATAAGAATGGCGTATTTTTGAATGTGCTTGATGCAAATCTAGCTGTGAAGTGTACAACTGGGGCACAACTGCTGCCACTGAAGGGGTGGGTGTGTGTGGGCCCAATTTTTGGAAAAAAGGGAGACTCCGCTTGGAGTAACCCTTGCTTGCTGTGTTTTTAAAAGAAGCCAAGATGAACAGAGCTGGGATCAGGAAAGACTTTGCTACCTACCCCGGTGTCATCCTGGGGACGGATAAGAATGGCGTATTTTTGAATGTGCTTGATGCAAATCAAAACATCCTGTTTGCAACTAGGGCCCAAGTGCTGCCACTGATGGGGTGGGTGTCTGTGTGGCCCAATTTTTGGAAAAAAAGGGAGACTCCGCTTGGAGTAACCCTTGCTTACATTGTTTTTAAAAGAAGCCAAGATGAACAAGTCATGGATCAGCAAAGACTTTATCTACGTACCCCGGTGTCATCCTGGGGACGGATAAGAATGGCGTATTTTTGAATGTGCTTGATGCAAATCAAAACATCCTGTTTGCAACTAGGGCCCAAGTGCTGCCACTGATGGGGTGGGTGTCTGTGTGGCCCAATTTTTGGAAAAAAGGGAGACTCCGCTTGGAGTAACCCTTGCTTGCTGTGTTTTTAAAAGAAGCCAAGATGAACAGAGCTGGGATCAGGAAAGACTTTGCTACCTACCCCGGTGTCATCCTGGGGACGGATAAGAATGGCGTATTTTTGAATGTGCTTGATGCAAATCAAAACATCCTGTTTGCAACTAGGGCCCAAGTGCTGCCACTGATGGGGTGGGTGTCTGTGTGGCCCAATTTTTGGAAAAAAAAGGGAGACTCCGCTTGGAGTAACCCTTGCTTACATTGTTTTTAAAAGAAGCCAAGATGAACAAGTCATGGATCAGCAAAGACTTTATCTACGTACCCCGGTGTCATCCTGGGGACGGATAAGAATGGCGTATTTTTGAATGTGCTTGATGCAAATCAAAACATCCTGTTTGCAACTAGGGCCCAAGTGCTGCCACTGATGGGGTGGGTGTCTGTGTGGCCCAATTTTTGGAAAAAAGGGAGACTCCGCTTGGAGTAACCCTTGCTTGCTGTGTTTTTAAAAGAAGCCAAGATGAACAGAGCTGGGATCAGGAAAGACTTTGCTACCTACCCCGGTGTCATCCTGGGGACGGATAAGAATGGCGTATTTTTGAATGTGCTTGATGCAAATCAAAACATCCTGTTTGCAACTAGGGCCCAAGTGCTGCCACTGATGGGGTGGGTGTCTGTGTGGCCCAATTTTTGGAAAAAAAGGGAGACTCCGCTTGGAGTAACCCTTGCTTACATTGTTTTTAAAAGAAGCCAAGATGAACAAGCCATGGATCAGCAAAGACTTTATCTACGTACCCCGGTGTCATCCTGGGGACGGATAAGAATGGCGTATTTTTGAATGTGCTTGATGCAAATCAAAACATCCTGTTTGCAACTAGGGCCCAAGTGCTGCCACTGATGGGGTGGGTGTCTGTGTGGCCCAATTTTTGGAAAAAAGGGAGACTCCGCTTGGAGTAACCCTTGCTTGCTGTGTTTTTAAAAGAAGCCAAGATGAACAGAGCTGGGATCAGGAAAGACTTTGCTACCTACCCCGGTGTCATCCTGGGGACGGATAAGAATGGCGTATTTTTGAATGTGCTTGATGCAAATCAAAACATCCTGTTTGCAACTAGGGCCCAAGTGCTGCCACTGATGGGGTGGGTGTCTGTGTGGCCCAATTTTTGGAAAAAAAGGGAGACTCCGCTTGGAGTAACCCTTGCTTACATTGTTTTTAAAAGAAGCCAAGATGAACAAGTCATGGATCAGCAAAGACTTTATCTACGTACCCCGGTGTCATCCTGGGGACGGATAAGAATGGCGTATTTTTGAATGTGCTTGATGCAAATCAAAACATCCTGTTTGCAACTAGGGCCCAAGTGCTGCCACTGATGGGGTGGGTGTCTGTGTGGCCCAATTTTTGGAAAAAAGGGAGACTCCGCTTGGAGTAACCCTTGCTTGCTGTGTTTTTAAAAGAAGCCAAGATGAACAGAGCTGGGATCAGGAAAGACTTTGCTACCTACCCCGGTGTCATCCTGGGGACGGATAAGAATGGCGTATTTTTGAATGTGCTTGATGCAAATCTAGCTGTGAAGTGTACAACTGGGGCACAACTGCTGCCACTGAAGGGGTGGGTGTGTGTGGGCCCAATTTTTGGAAAAAAGGGAGACTCCGCTTGGAGTAACCCTTGCTTGCTGTGTTTTTAAAAGAAGCCAAGATGAACAGAGCTGGGATCAGGAAAGACTTTGCTACCTACCCCGGTGTCATCATGGGGACGGATAAGAATGGCGTATTTTTGAATGTGCTTGATGCAAATCAAAACATCCTGTTTGCAACTAGGGCCCAAGTGCTGCCACTGATGGGGTGGGTGTCTGTGTGGCCCAATTTTTGGAAAAAAAGGGAGACTCCGCTTGGAGTAACCCTTGCTTACATTGTTTTTAAAAGAAGCCAAGATGAACAAGTCATGGATCAGCAAAGACTTTATCTACGTACCCCGGTGTCATCCTGGGGACGGATAAGAATGGCGTATTTTTGAATGTGCTTGATGCAAATCAAAACATCCTGTTTGCAACTAGGGCCCAAGTGCTGCCACTAATGGGGTGGGTGTCTGTGTGGCCCAATTTTTGGAAAAAAGGGAGACTCCGCTTGGAGTAACCCTTGCTTGCTGTGTTTTTAAAAGAAGCCAAGATGAACAGAGCTGGGATCAGGAAAGACTTTGCTACCTACCCCGGTGTCATCCTGGGGACGGATAAGAATGGCGTATTTTTGAATGTGCTTGATGCAAATCAAAACATCCTGTTTGCAACTAGGGCCCAAGTGCTGCCACTGATGGGGTGGGTGTCTGTGTGGCCCAATTTTTGGAAAAAAAGGGAGACTCCGCTTGGAGTAACCCTTGCTTACATTGTTTTTAAAAGAAGCCAAGATGAACAAGTCATGGATCAGCAAAGACTTTATCTACGTACCCCGGTGTCATCCTGGGGACGGATAAGAATGGCGTATTTTTGAATGTGCTTGATGCAAATCAAAACATCCTGTTTGCAACTAGGGCCCAAGTGCTGCCACTGATGGGGTGGGTGTCTGTGTGGCCCAATTTTTGGAAAAAAGGGAGACTCCGCTTGGAGTAACCCTTGCTTGCTGTGTTTTTAAAAGAAGCCAAGATGAACAGAGCTGGGATCAGGAAAGACTTTGCTACCTACCCCGGTGTCATCCTGGGGACGGATAAGAATGGCGTATTTTTGAATGTGCTTGATGCAAATCTAGCTGTGAAGTGTACAACTGGGGCACAACTGCTGCCACTGAAGGGGTGGGTGTGTGTGGGCCCAATTTTTGGAAAAAAGGGAGACTCCGCTTGGAGTAACCCTTGCTTGCTGTGTTTTTAAAAGAAGCCAAGATGAACAGAGCTGGGATCAGGAAAGACTTTGCTACCTACCCCGGTGTCATCATGGGGACGGATAAGAATGGCGTATTTTTGAATGTGCTTGATGCAAATCAAAACATCCTGTTTGCAACTAGGGCCCAAGTGCTGCCACTGATGGGGTGGGTGTCTGTGTGGCCCAATTTTTGGAAAAAAAGGGAGACTCCGCTTGGAGTAACCCTTGCTTACATTGTTTTTAAAAGAAGCCAAGATGAACAAGTCATGGATCAGCAAAGACTTTATCTACGTACCCCGGTGTCATCCTGGGGACGGATAAGAATGGCGTATTTTTGAATGTGCTTGATGCAAATCAAAACATCCTGTTTGCAACTAGGGCCCAAGTGCTGCCACTAATGGGGTGGGTGTCTGTGTGGCCCAATTTTTGGAAAAAAGGGAGACTCCGCTTGGAGTAACCCTTGCTTGCTGTGTTTTTAAAAGAAGCCAAGATGAACAGAGCTGGGATCAGGAAAGACTTTGCTACCTACCCCGGTGTCATCCTGGGGACGGATAAGAATGGCGTATTTTTGAATGTGCTTGATGCAAATCAAAACATCCTGTTTGCAACTAGGGCCCAAGTGCTGCCACTGATGGGGTGGGTGTCTGTGTGGCCCAATTTTTGGAAAAAAAGGGAGACTCCGCTTGGAGTAACCCTTGCTTACATTGTTTTTAAAAGAAGCCAAGATGAACAAGTCATGGATCAGCAAAGACTTTATCTACGTACCCCGGTGTCATCCTGGGGACGGATAAGAATGACGTATTTTTGAATGTGCTTGATGCAAATCAAAACATCCTGTTTGCAACTAGGGCCCAAGTGCTGCCACTGATGGGGTGGGTGTCTGTGTGGCCCAATTTTTGGAAAAAAGGGAGACTCCGCTTGGAGTAACCCTTGCTTGCTGTGTTTTTAAAAGAAGCCAAGATGAACAGAGCTGGGATCAGGAAAGACTTTGCTACCTACCCCGGTGTCATCCTGGGGACGGATAAGAATGGCGTATTTTTGAATGTGCTTGATGCAAATCAAAACATCCTGTTTGCAACTAGGGCCCAAGTGCTGCCACTGATGGGGTGGGTGTCTGTGTGGCCCAATTTTTGGAAAAAAAGGGAGACTCCGCTTGGAGTAACCCTTGCTTACATTGTTTTTAAAAGAAGCCAAGATGAACAAGTCATGGATCAGCAAAGACTTTATCTACGTACCCCGGTGTCATCCTGGGGACGGATAAGAATGGCGTATTTTTGAATGTGCTTGATGCAAATCAAAACATCCTGTTTGCAACTAGGGCCCAAGTGCTGCCACTGATGGGGTGGGTGTCTGTGTGGCCCAATTTTTGGAAAAAAGGGAGACTCCGCTTGGAGTAACCCTTGCTTGCTGTGTTTTTAAAAGAAGCCAAGATGAACAGAGCTGGGATCAGGAAAGACTTTGCTACCTACCCCGGTGTCATCCTGGGGACGGATAAGAATGGCGTATTTTTGAATGTGCTTGATGCAAATCTAGCTGTGAAGTGTACAACTGGGGCACAACTGCTGCCACTGAAGGGGTGGGTGTGTGTGGGCCCAATTTTTGGAAAAAAGGGAGACTCCGCTTGGAGTAACCCTTGCTTGCTGTGTTTTTAAAAGAAGCCAAGATGAACAGAGCTGGGATCAGGAAAGACTTTGCTACCTACCCCGGTGTCATCCTGGGGACGGATAAGAATGGCGTATTTTTGAATGTGCTTGATGCAAATCAAAACATCCTGTTTGCAACTAGGGCCCAAGTGCTGCCACTGATGGGGTGGGTGTCTGTGTGGCCCAATTTTTGGAAAAAAAGGGAGACTCCGCTTGGAGTAACCCTTGCTTACATTGTTTTTAAAAGAAGCCAAGATGAACAAGTCATGGATCAGCAAAGACTTTATCTACGTACCCCGGTGTCATCCTGGGGACGGATAAGAATGGCGTATTTTTGAATGTGCTTGATGCAAATCAAAACATCCTGTTTGCAACTAGGGCCCAAGTGCTGCCACTGATGGGGTGGGTGTCTGTGTGGCCCAATTTTTGGAAAAAAGGGAGACTCCGCTTGGAGTAACCCTTGCTTGCTGTGTTTTTTAAAAGAAACCAAGATGAACAGAGCTGGGATCAGGAAAGACTTTGCTACCTACCCCGGTGTCATCCTGGGGACGGATAAGAATGGCGTATTTTTGAATGTGCTTGATGCAAATCTAGCTGTGAAGTGTACAACTGGGGCACAACTGCTGCCACTGAAGGGGTGGGTGTGTGTGGGGCCCAATTTTTGGAAAAAAGGGAGACTCCGCTTGGAGTAACCCTTGCTTGCTGTGTTTTTTAAAAGAAGCCAAGATGAACAGAGCTGGGATCAGGAAAGACTTTGCTACCTACCCCGGTGTCATCATGGGGACGGATAAGAATGGCGTATTTTTGAATGTGCTTGATGCAAATCAAAACATCCTGTTTGCAACTAGGGCCCAAGTGCTGCCACTGATGGGGTGGGTGTCTGTGTGGCCCAATTTTTGGAAAAAAAGGGAGACTCCGCTTGGAGTAACCCTTGCTTACATTGTTTTTAAAAGAAGCCAAGATGAACAAGTCATGGATCAGCAAAGACTTTATCTACGTACCCCGGTGTCATCCTGGGGACGGATAAGAATGGCGTATTTTTGAATGTGCTTGATGCAAATCAAAACATCCTGTTTGCAACTAGGGCCCAAGTGCTGCCACTAATGGGGTGGGTGTCTGTGTGGCCCAATTTTTGGAAAAAAGGGAGACTCCGCTTGGAGTAACCCTTGCTTGCTGTGTTTTTAAAAAGAAGCCAAGATGAACAGAGCTGGGATCAGGAAAGACTTTGCTACCTACCCCGGTGTCATCCTGGGGACGGATAAGAATGGCGTATTTTTGAATGTGCTTGATGCAAATCAAAACATCCTGTTTGCAACTAGGGCCCAAGTGCTGCCACTGATGGGGTGGGTGTCTGTGTGGCCCAATTTTTGGAAAAAAAGGGAGACTCCGCTTGGAGTAACCCTTGCTTACATTGTTTTTAAAAGAAGCCAAGATGAACAAGTCATGGATCAGCAAAGACTTTATCTACGTACCCCGGTGTCATCCTGGGGACGGATAAGAATGACGTATTTTTGAATGTGCTTGATGCAAATCAAAACATCCTGTTTGCAACTAGGGCCCAAGTGCTGCCACTGATGGGGTGGGTGTCTGTGTGGCCCAATTTTTGGAAAAAAGGGAGACTCCGCTTGGAGTAACCCTTGCTTGCTGTGTTTTTAAAAGAAGCCAAGATGAACAGAGCTGGGATCAGGAAAGACTTTGCTACCTACCCCGGTGTCATCCTGGGGACGGATAAGAATGGCGTATTTTTGAATGTGCTTGATGCAAATCAAAACATCCTGTTTGCAACTAGGGCCCAAGTGCTGCCACTGATGGGGTGGGTGTCTGTGTGGCCCAATTTTTGGAAAAAAAGGGAGACTCCGCTTGGAGTAACCCTTGCTTACATTGTTTTTAAAAGAAGCCAAGATGAACAAGTCATGGATCAGCAAAGACTTTATCTACATACCCCGGTGTCATCCTGGGGACGGATAAGAATGGCGTATTTTTGAATGTGCTTGATGCAAATCAAAACATCCTGTTTGCAACTAGGGCCCAAGTGCTGCCACTGATGGGGTGGGTGTCTGTGTGGCCCAATTTTTGGAAAAAAGGGAGACTCCGCTTGGAGTAACCCTTGCTTGCTGTGTTTTTAAAAGAAGCCAAGATGAACAGAGCTGGGATCAGGAAAGACTTTGCTACCTACCCCGGTGTCATCCTGGGGACGGATAAGAATGGCGTATTTTTGAATGTGCTTGATGCAAATCTAGCTGTGAAGTGTACAACTGGGGCACAACTGCTGCCACTGAAGGGGTGGGTGTGTGTGGGCCCAATTTTTGGAAAAAAGGGAGACTCCGCTTGGAGTAACCCTTGCTTGCTGTGTTTTTAAAAGAAGCCAAGATGAACAGAGCTGGGATCAGGAAAGACTTTGCTACCTACCCCGGTGTCATCCTGGGGACGGATAAGAATGGCGTATTTTTGAATGTGCTTGATGCAAATCAAAACATCCTGTTTGCAACTAGGGCCCAAGTGCTGCCACTGATGGGGTGGGTGTCTGTGTGGCCCAATTTTTGGAAAAAAAGGGAGACTCCGCTTGGAGTAACCCTTGCTTACATTGTTTTTAAAAGAAGCCAAGATGAACAAGTCATGGATCAGCAAAGACTTTATCTACGTACCCCGGTGTCATCCTGGGGACGGATAAGAATGGCGTATTTTTGAATGTGCTTGATGCAAATCAAAACATCCTGTTTGCAACTAGGGCCCAAGTGCTGCCACTGATGGGGTGGGTGTCTGTGTGGCCCAATTTTTGGAAAAAAGGGAGACTCCGCTTGGAGTAACCCTTGCTTGCTGTGTTTTTAAAAGAAGCCAAGATGAACAGAGCTGGGATCAGGAAAGACTTTGCTACCTACCCCGGTGTCATCCTGGGGACGGATAAGAATGGCGTATTTTTGAATGTGCTTGATGCAAATCTAGCTGTGAAGTGTACAACTGGGGCACAACTGCTGCCACTGAAGGGGTGGGTGTGTGTGGGCCCAATTTTTGGAAAAAAGGGAGACTCCGCTTGGAGTAACCCTTGCTTGCTGTGTTTTTAAAAGAAGCCAAGATGAACAGAGCTGGGATCAGGAAAGACTTTGCTACCTACCCCGGTGTCATCCTGGGGACGGATAAGAATGGCGTATTTTTGAATGTGCTTGATGCAAATCAAAACATCCTGTTTGCAACTAGGGCCCAAGTGCTGCCACTGATGGGGTGGGTGTCTGTGTGGCCCAATTTTTGGAAAAAAAGGGAGACTCCGCTTGGAGTAACACTTGCTTACATTGTTTTTAAAAGAAGCCAAGATGAACAAGTCATGGATCAGCAAAGACTTTATCTACGTACCCCGGTGTCATCCTGGGGACGGATAAGAATGGCGTATTTTTGAATGTGCTTGATGCAAATCAAAACATCCTGTTTGCAACTAGGGCCCAAGTGCTGCCACTGATGGGGTGGGTGTCTGTGTGGCCCAATTTTTGGAAAAAAGGGAGACCCCGCTTGGAGTAACCCTTGCTTGCTGTGTTTTTAAAAGAAGCCAAGATGAACAGAGCTGGGATCAGGAAAGACTTTGCTACCTACCCCGGTGTCATCCTGGGGACGGATAAGAATGGCGTATTTTTGAATGTGCTTGATGCAAATGTAGCTGTGAAGTGTACAACTGGGGCACAAGTGCTGCCACTGAAGGGGTGGGTGTGTGTGTGGCCCAATTTTTGGAAAAAAGGGAGACTCCGCTTGGAGTCACCTTGCGGTGTTTTACATGATTTTAGAAGGGCGTGCCATGCCTATATCTGTGTGTCCTCCTCTTTTTCCTTGTCCAGCTGTTTTGTTTTCGCATGAGTATATGTCCTTGTCACTTTCCAATGTGTTTGAGTTGTTTGTCACCTTTAGGACACCTTTGAGGGTGTTTTCTAGGTGTTTTTCTGTGTTTGTGATTGCCTGCCATTGTTTCCTATGCAGTTCGAGTTCGGTTCGTCGAACGTTCGACGAACCGAACTCGAACGGGAGGTCCGTTCGGCGAACCAACCTCGAGCCGAACCGCGACCGGTTCGCTCATCTCTATTAGAGAGGTGTGAATTTGTTTGCAGTTAATTGATGAGGACACAATTTTTCTGACTGATAGATGATAGGAAAAGAGGTTAAAAAAGACAAATGACAGGTATGTGATGATATTAGTTCTTTTACACAATATATCTAACATCCTCTGGGGCCTCAACAAACCTCAAAGAATAATAGGAAACATTCCATTCACCCTAAAAAACTTTGAAAAAATATAATTTTTCTACTAAATTTGAACAATCTGTTAATTACAGATCTCAGCAGATTCATTTATCTGTACTATTATATTAGTAAATTGTAAGGTAAGGTATCATTTACAAAGTTATTGCTAATTGTGTATTACTGTAGATAGGAAGTAGAGAAAGAATAGACCGGACATCCAAAACCTATCCCCTTCCTGAAGTGACTAATTTCCATTTTTACGTCTTAGTTTTTTCTCCCCTTTTTCCAAAAGCCATAATTTTGTATTTTTCTGTCCTCGTAGACATACCGATGTTTTCATTTTTGAAAGATGAGTTGTACTTTTGAATGACACTATTATTTTTACCACTTAGTTTACTAGAAATAGGGGAAAAAAATTCTAAGTGCAGTGAAATTGTGAAGACCCCCACAATTCTGATATTGTTTTTACGGTATAAAACTATGTGGTATGAATGATCTCACAGTATGATTCTCCTCATCAGTGTGATGAGTCCAGTTTTTCTATTACTTAACTGGTGAAAAAAATCAGATTTTTTAAAAAAAATATATATTTTTCTTATTGTGTTGTGTGATGGTGGAATAAGGGGTTTGTGTATAATTTTGCATGGGTTCGTATTTTAGGTCTTCTGCTCTGTCCATTCTGTATTCCTTGTGTGTACATTGTCCTATTTGGTTTAGGTTTAATCACCCCCTGCTGGGCTTTTGTTACTATGTCTGGGGGTGGGGGGCCTAGGATCCACCTAAACTCTCTGTTTTACCAGGAGATTAGTCAGTCTGGCTGAGAACTACAAGAGAAGCAAGAAGATTCATCCTCTGGGGTTAGAAGCTGCGGCTACAGGCAGCACCCTAGAGAGCCGTTGAGAAACCCTGATTTCCCTGGAAAAGAACTGCTGGAGGATTGTGACTGATTTAGCCGCTGTGGAAGAAGCTCGGGCTTCCCAGAGAGTCCTGGACATTTATCCCTTACTGTACTGTATGCGTGTTTCTGGAATATTTTACCCTCTGCGTGGTGGATTATTTTTATTAATTTTCTGGATTGCATGGATTAAAGGAACGTTGGATTTTTCACTCATCTTTTGCTCTGTTGATTGTGTGATATCGGAGAAGGACCCCATCACATGTTGCTTTTTTCAAGACCCGTAACATTTTCAATTTTTGGTCAATGGAGCTGTATGAAGGCTTAGTTTTCATGGGGCAAGACATTTTTATTGACATCATTTTTGGAAAAAATTCACATTTTGATTGCTTTTTACAGAATTGCTTTTTACACAATTTTTTGTGGTATTGCAGAGACCAGGAAAACATAATTTTGCCTTTTAAAAAAAATCTCTTTACAGTGTTTACTAATCGTGTTTATTTTTTATGTTTTGATAGGTCTGACTTCTCTAAATGCAACAATACCACTTTTATGTATTTTTTTTTAAATAATTTTCTTTATTTTTAATGGAGTAAAGTGGGGTGATTTGATCTGCTATGTTTTTTTAAAGGTTTTTTATACTCCCCATTGTATTTATTAGTCTCTTTAGGGGACTTGAACCTACAATTGTATAATTGCTTGTGATATACACAGCAATGCCATACTGTTGCTGCACATAGTAAAAATCATGGCATCTTTTGAAGCTTAGTGACAGCCAAGGGTGCAAGAGAGCTGTATAATGACAAACATCAAGGTGTTCAACAAACGTATGGCTGTCGCAGCAACTCATCAGTGTCCCGTAATCACGTCACAGCCCAATGCCTTACCCCAATAAAGGCGTACTGCTTATGCCACATCAGAGTTTGACAGTGGCATTTAACAGGTTAACAAGCGGGATAGAGCTGGTCTGCACCAGCAATTTGTTAGAGGCAGGTCCTGGCTCTGACACACAGCTATTATTTGCCATGCATGGGGTGAGCTACCAACTTTACACACACTTTCAAATTTACAGATATACAAATTTACAAATATACAAATTTACACACACACTATGTAAGGAAACACATATGCATATTTTTCTCATTTCTGACATGAACTCAGAATAATAATGAGAGAGAAAATGTTTTAAGACATTTTTATTAGGGATGATCGAATGCCTCAAATATTCGGCTTCGTGAATATATTCCGAATAGGTCGCCGCTATTCGACTATTCACGAATATTCGATGCGCAATGTAAGTCTATGAGAAACCCGAATAACAACTATTCGGAACTATTCTGGCTTCCCATAGACTTACACCGCGCATTGAATATTCGCATAGCGGCGACCTATTTGGAAAATATTCACGAAGCCGAATATTTCAGGTATTCAATCATCCCTAATTTTTATTAATTTCTGCAAAGTCAAAAACTTTACACATATTTCATTAGTATTTAGTACAATTCCCCTTAAACTGTATGATTTGGGTCAAACATTTTAGACATCCTTTCACAATTTTTGCACAATAGTTGGTAGGATTTTGGGCCCATTCCTCCTGACAGAACTGGTGTAACTGAGCCATGTTTGTTTTTCACCTTGCTTGCACCTGCCTTTTCAGCTTAGACCATAAATTTACATTAGGATTGAGATCTGGGCTTTGTGATGGCCACTCCAAAACAATGACTTTGTTATCCTTATGCCACTTTGTAACCAGTTTGGCATTATGCTTTGGGTCATTGTCCATTTAGAAGACCAATTTCCGCTCAAGTTTTAAGTTTCTGGCTGATGTCTTGATATGTTGCTTCAGTATTGCCACATAATCTTCTTTCCTCATTATGCCATCTATTTTGTGAAGTGCACCAGTTCCTCCTGCAGCAAAATAACCCCACAACATGATGCTGACACCCCCGTGTTTCACAGTTACAATAGTGTTCTTAGGCTTCAAAGCTTCTCCCTTTTTAATCCAAACATAACGATGGTCATTATGGCCAAACAGTTCAATTATAGTTTCATCAGGCCACAGGATATGTCTCCAAAATTAAGGTCTTTGCTCCTGTGTGCATTTGCAAACATTAATCTGGCTTTTTCATGTTTCTTTTGGAGTAATGACTTCTTCCTGGCAGACTGGCTTTTCAGCGCATGTTGATACAGTATTCCTTTCACTGTGGATAATGACAGAATCCTTCCGCCAGCATCTTCACAAGGTCTTTTGATTAAATTAGTGATGAGTGAACCCTAACTATAAAGTTCAACATCCGGACACAGACTTCTCAGGGAAGTCTGTGTTACAGTTCTGATTCCGCCACATAAATTAAAAAAAAAAAAGGAAAGAAACAAAAGGGTTAAAGCAGGAAAATATACTTACTGAGCCTCCCGTGTGGCTTTACCACTACTTCCAGGTCCACTCATCAGTCCGCATTCATATTCACTGCTTTCCCCACCCACTAGCGGCTCTGATTTTCTGGCAGTAGACCATGCCCTCACTCTCTGTAACATCACCTGTGATTTGTCTGCCCTGAACACAATGAGTTCCACCAGCACTGTCAGTATTAAACGGCTGGTGAGGTGCGGGGCATGGCTCTGCACTTGAAGGCAGAGCGTGGTACTCAGGTCACTGGAGGCCATAGCATGAGAATCTGGATATGACCTTTGGTGAACTGAGTAGCATCACTACTGCCAGCCGGGTCCCCCTTGTCAGTGTTTCTCGGAGCCTGGAGGGATTGGACATGTTTTCGGTCTCTCCAGGCTCGGATGTAGCAGAGCCAAGACCGTCATAGGACGTCATAGGACATCGTGTGTATTATGGCAGAACTTCAAGGATCTTTATGGGGTTAATAGAGAGGGGAGAGAGGGTGCTGTTTGTGTTTATTTCTTTCTACTTATAGTATTAGCGATGAGGGGGGTCTCATAGACCCCTACCCATCACTAATTCTGGGCTTGATGACGGTTGTGCGTTGTCATTAACCTCTTATTACCCCAAATGCCATCGCACCAGGGCAATCAGGAAGAGCTGGATAAAGCGCTAGGATTGTTGCATCGAATGGATGAGGCAATTCCAGAGTGCCTGAAGGCTACTATTCTTAGCCTGGGGGGTTCCCAATAATTATGGGCTTTCCCAGGATGAGAATACCAACCCCATCTGTCGACTTTATCTTAGCTGGGTATCAAAATTTGGGGGACTGCACATCATTTTTTTAAAGTTATTTTTTTGACACACAGCCAAGATAAGCCAACAGCTAGGGGTGGCATCCTGTAGCCATGGCTTTATCTGTGCTGGTCACTATAGGGAGAACTCTACCCCATTTATTAAATTTATTTATTTATTTTACATTCCATTGTAAGCACGTAGACAGTGAAAGTGATTCCAAACAATCAGAGGCTCTGTTAGAGAGTGGGGGCGTTGTTTACCGGCAGCCAATTAGAGCCATTGGTGGACAGGAAAATCAGTAAATATGTATGTGGACTGGTGAGCATTAGAGCCACACGGGAGGCTCAGTAAGTATATTCTCCTGCTTTAACCCTTTTATTTTACAAGTAATGTTTGGGTCTCCATAGGCTTTTATGGGGTTCAGCGTCCGGGCAGATGTTCGGGTTCAAGTCCAGTCCCGAACTAAACTTTATATTAAGTCCGGCTGGACCCACAAGGCCCAAACATCTGTGGGGTCGCTCATCTCTAGTCATAATTATAATGCAAAATGGCATGAACTACACTTTACTTATGAAAGAAAGCTCATTCAACACACGTTGCACATCAAGCTTAGACAGAGAGTGACAAAACTTGATGTGAATAGCGATTCAGGTGCATTTTCTTTGATAGGTAAAGTATACTTCATGCCACTGTGAACATGATTCCAACCTAGGTGATAGGGCTGCTATCTGTTTTAGTAGCACTGTGAGCTAGGGCAAATATCTGTCATGGGGAAGTACGGATAGTACTGGGCACCCTGTGCTGTCTAGATGGTAAACTTTTTGCTACACAGGATCAAGCCTCCAATGTGTCCTTGTCTCCTGTCCAAGCCCTGATAATACCTCCCCCCCACCAAGGGACCAGGTCGGAAACCCAGTAACCAAAACCACACAAATAATACAGACAGAGGTTACTAGAAACTCATACACACAACACTCACAATAGGGGAACAATCACACCACTCAGTAGTACAGTGCAAATCACCATAAACAGTAAGAACAAATAGACCAGGTTCACAAAAGCTGACTACCATCAACTCTACCATCGAGATAGGGGATAGCACAGGGTCACCAGTCTTAGAGTCAGCCTAGGAGCCCCTCTACCATCCGTACTCCCCCTTGACAATATCGGTGTGGAAATTAGTTGAGTGAGGGATGGTGGGGGAGGAGTAGGGAGGCTGGTAACATACAGAGTTACCTGTCAGCTGAATCATTGATGATCATGAAGATTATGATTCTGTGTTGTACCTTGGAACTAGACATTGATGATGTGAAATTGAGATAATTATAGGAGGAACTTGTTGGCATTGGTGATACACAGTGCAAGAGACATGCATCAAAAACATCCTTGGGAGCCAAATCAGCTTTTTGTATGATCATCTCTGAAGTAGTTAATGCAGTATGCACCATTGTTGGATAAGGCTAAAGAGAGCCTGAAAGGTGTGGCACGGTGTTAGCAAGTCATAAATGAAGGTATCTCGTGTATGCGAGCTCTAAACCTAATTTATGCATATCTATGTATACTTTATTGATTTTTATAACGTAAAGTGAAATACAATTTTTACAAGTTATGTTAACAACATGCAAAAGAAGTAACAAACTATAGTCAAGTCTATATAAGTTTAACATTTTAACCAGGGAGGGGGAAGGATGAGGGAAGGAAAAAAAAACAAAAAAAAAACAAAAGGGAAGAGAATTATGTAGGAAAAGGAGTTCTTAAATTTGCTTAACTTTTAGTTGTATTTCTGTACATAAAACTCGTCTAACTCCAAAACTGCAAAATATAATCTCAAGATAAATAAACGGAATAATTCATCTATATGACCCTTAAAACTAGATAAACAACTCTCATCAAGGATTAAACATTTTAAGATTTGGAGTGAACTTTTTCGACCATAAATTTCATCTTGTTGAATATTTTGTGTAAGATTTCTCCTTTAATGCAAATTTATATTCATATATATTGTGTGAAGAGACTCTTTCTATTATTTCAAGCATAGATGCATATCTAGGAGTTGACTTCTTTGCCGGAGTGGATTGGATAGGTTGTTACTGATGTCTGGTGTGAAATTCATGTCAACAGCATCTTTAAAAATATATTTACATAGAAATTTGGTGTGGTGATATGTTCAATACTATAAATAGTATATACTGCATATTGTGTGTATGTGTATAGATGTGTATATATACAGTGCCTACAAGTAGTATTCAACCCCCTACAGATTTAGCAGGTTTGATAAGATGCAAATAAGTTAGAGCCTGCAAACTTCAAACAAGAGCAGGATTTATTAACAGATGCATAAATCTTACAAACCAACAAGTTATGTTGCTCAGTTAAATTTTAATACATTTTCAACATAAAAGTGTGGGTCAATTATTATTCAACCCCTAGGTTTAATATTTTGTGGAATAACCCTTGTTTGCAATTACAGCTAATAATCGTCTTTTATAAGACCTGATCAGGCCGGCACAGGTCTCTGGAGTTATCTTGGCCCACTCCTCCATGCAGATCTTCTCCAAGTCATCTAGGTTCTTTGGGTGTCTCATGTGGACTTTAATCTTGAGCTCCTTTCACAAGTTTTCAATTGGGTTAAGGTCAGGAGACTGACTAGGCCACTGCAACACCTTGATTTTTTCCCTCTTGAACCAGGCCTTGGTTTTCTTGGCTGTGTGCTTTGGGTCATTGTCTTGTTGGAAGATGAAATGACAACCCATCTTAAGATCCTTGATGGAGTAGCGGAGCTTCTTTGCCAAAATCTCCAGGTAGGCCGTGCTATCCATCTTCCCATGGAAGCGGACCAGATGGCCAGGCCCCTTGGCTGATAAACAGCCCCACAGCATGATGCTGCCACCACCATGCTTGACTGTAGGGATGGTATTCTTGGGGTCGTATGCAGTGCCATCCAGTCTCCAAACGTCACGTGTGTGATTGGCACCAAAGATCTCGATCTTGGTCTCATCAGACCAGAGAACCTTGAACCAGTCTGTCTCAGAGTCCTCCAAGTGATCATGAGCAAACTGTAGACAAGCCTTGACATGACGCTTTGAAAGTAAAGGTACCTTACGGGCTCGTCTGCAACGGAGACCATTGCGGTGGAGTACGTTACTTATGGTATTGACTGAAACCAATGTCCCCACTTCCATGAGATCTTCCCGGAGCTCCTTCCTTGTTTTCCTTGGGTTAGCCTGGACTCTTCGGACAAGCCTGGCCTCGGCACGGGTGGACACTTTCAAAGGCTGTTCAGGCCATGGAAGGCTAACAGTAGTTCCATAAGCCTTCCACTTCCGGATGATGCTCCCAACAGTGGAGACAGGTAGGCCCAACTCCTTGAAAGGGTTTTGTACCCCTTGCCAGCCTTGTGACCCTCCACGATCTTGTCTCTGATGGCCTTGGAATGCACCTTTGTCTTTCCCATGTTGACCAAGTATGAGTGCTGTTCACAAGTTTGGGGAGGGTCTTAATTAGTCAGAAAAGGCTGAAAAAAGAGATAATTAATCCAAACATGTGAAGCTCATTGTTCTTTGTGCCTGAAATACTTCTTAATTCTTTAAGACCCTCTGAATAAACGTTTCACAATTTAAAAAAAAAATAAAAAAAGAAATAACATTCTTTTTTGCTGCAGTGCATTTCACACTTCCAGGCTGATCTACAGTCCAAATGTCACAATGCCAAGTTAATTCCGAATGTGTAAACCTGCTAACACTGCAGGGGGTTGAATACTACTTGTAGGCACTGTATATATATATATATATATATATATATATATATATATATATATATATATTCTATATCTCTAATTATACATGAATAGTTTTATTTACTTGTGCTTTGTCTCAGTGCATCAATGTTTTTATGGCATGAAGATAGTGTTAACTTTTTTTTTTTTAAGATATTTTTACCATTTGTTCAAACTATAAATATTCAATACATATATCTATAAGTTTGTTTTTTTTCTAGTATTTGTATTATTCTCTTAGGGAAATTCAATACATTTTTTTATGGTATACAATTCTAATTTCTACTCTCATATAATGAAAACTGAGTTTTCTAATGAGATATTTGGCTAATCTATGCCTTAAAATCACCATAGGGAGAAAACAGAATTTATAATATTTGTAAGGAACCAAAGCCTGTAGTTATATTATTATTTTTCCCACTTAAAGTAGATTATACACATAAATAATGTGCTACTTTTATATAACTTTGCTCAACTTTTTCTGTAATTTTTTTTCATAACAAGTAAGTCTGAATAAATTAACATACTTAAATGAGTTGTAGTGCTTTCAAAGTTTCCATTCACAAAACTATAAAGTTATTTTTTTTTTAATTGACTGATGCTGCAATATGGGGGAACATGCAGTAATATTAAGATTAATCTTCTGTAGGAAATAGTCTCATGTGGGCAATTTCAGTCCAAATCTCAGTGTTTAATTCACACTGGTAACAAACAGAAGGTATGCAAAGTAAAACAACTACAGCTTGTCAAACGCATAAACAAAGTTACAGCCGTGTCTGTTATTCCCAAAAATCTGCTTAATCATTCCAGCCCAACTACCAACACCACTGAGGAGCTAGGCCTATCTATTTATGCTGTCATAATCCTGCAGCTGGGCAACTCGGGTGTTGCTCCAAATTCCCGGACTAGCAAAGAAGGTCCATGCTAGGTTTTACCTTCTTCCCGGCTGCTCACCAGTGTGAAAGGCACTTGCTGGGAGAAATGTACCTTCCATCCAGCACCACATGCTTAACTATGTTACACATCCTAAAGTAAAAGTCATTTTTGGACTTGAAGAGTTTTTGTGTGCATTTTTTAAACGCATTTTTTCTAATTCATTAAATTTGGTGACAAATACTGCTAAAACGCTGAAAGAATTGAAACATTTGGATGAATGCCATATGTCAACTGTGAGGAGTAGGTCACAGAGAAGCGTAATCTGTTAATTGTCATGCTCCAGGCCCTTGGAATACTTGGTTCCGGGCAGTGGATAACAGGGATCACAGTCACAGGTGGCCGTGCCCAGTTCCGTGACCTGCGGGGCGCTCGGTAACAGGGTTATTTTATATGTCACTCGTGACGCCACTGGTGGGTTGCGCTAATAAGATATCCCACTGCTGCTATGGTTTTAGGGACAGGTGGTATAGCAGAAAGTGTGTTCGCGCTCCCCGCCAGTAAGAGCTTAAGTCCCATGTAGGTGTGCTACACTTTGTGGAGCGTCAGTAACAGACATGACAGTTCTTGCAGATTAACCGGTAATTACACACTGGATGTTGTAAGTACAGTTTGGTACGACTGGTCAACCAACTTTCCTTTGTTCCGGTGCTTACATGAGACCCAGTTGAACCCTCTGTACACATGCAGAGCTGATGGTCCCCTTGCCTGAAGCTGTCGGTTACCTGCGGCGCTCCGCTCTTTTTTTTCCAGGCTCAGTATGATGGGCCTCGCGGTCCCTTGTGGGGTAGGCTACTTCTCAGTGCCCTCTCCCGGGTCCTATCTGAGGCTGTGTCCCTGAGCCTATGGGTGGTGTGGTACCCTGGAAGTCACCACATGCGGCTGGATCAGCAGACTGCCTGGAACTGTTGTCTACTCTGAGGTCAAGTACCCTGTCGTGCATAGTACCTGGAATCTTCAGTCTACACTCAGGCTACTACCTCCTAGTCGCCCTTTGGGGTCTCCTCACAATCCTCACACCCCTATCACTGACTCCTTTCAACTGTCACCCCTTCAACCGTCGTTTTTCTCTCTGCCTACTCTGCCCAGCAACCCCTGTCACTTCCAACTAGCCATACCCCAGGCTAGCAGCTAAGGGATTGGGTCTCACATCTGCCCACTGTTAACCCTCTACATGCTTCTCCCAGTTCTCAAAAACATGCCCCTACCTGTGTGTGAGGTATGGGTTGTTGGCAGAAGGCGTTCCAGAAACCCTTAGAATCCTGCAGACCACTGGGGTAGCATACTCCAGGGTGCTGCATTATAACTGGCAGAACGTTGATACAAGAAGAAACAAGAGTCTGAAGAAACCAGAAACCTATACTGTAAGTGTAGTCTAAACTCATCTAATTATTTGCATAAGAATTTGTTGGTGGATTACAAGAAGAAAGAGACATACATTTGTAAAATAAAGGTATGGAGGTAATCATAGTGACAAGCACTTTTCTGTAATGATCTTACTTTGGTGTCTAAATAAAAAATAAGAAATTTATATAAAAACATTTTTGTTTTGTGTTACCATTTTCACTTTTAACATTTTTTATCAATAGAGCTATTTGAGAGCTTGTTTTTTTGAATACGAGCTAACAATTTTGCGAAGACCAATTTTGATTACGTATGACATTTTAATAGTCTTATTACACTTTTTTAGGGAGAGGTAATGCATTAAAAACAATAATTTTGGTATTTTATTTAGGATTTTTTCCTTTTGCAACATTTACCGAATTGGTTAATTAATGTGCTTTATATTTTAATAGAATTGACGTTTAGAGGTGCGACAATACAAATATATTTACTTTTAATTTTTTAATTGTTAATGAGGTAAGGGAGGGTAGATTCAAATGTTTATATATTTTTTTAATGTGTATATTTTGTAAATTTTGGGGGGGAAGGGGCAACTTAAATACCAGTGTCAGAGGATTCATAGCGGTACCTAAATGGTCGACAGTAGTGGGCATAGTGCAACTCTTCTCGCTTCTGTTGGAGACAGAAGCCGGATGTGCAATATAATTGTATGTAACGCATATATAGGTAAGTCAAGCGGAATTTCCAGAAGCCACTTGTTATAGAGTATTACTTGTGTTGAGCTATATGAGTTGTTCTTGCTTGGATAGTTCATTGTAAGAAGAACCTTACAGAGAAAAAATCTCTAAAAAATATCTTTATTATTTTGATTAAAATTGCATAAAACTACCTGACCATAGAAACATATAAGACATGGACCAGCTAACTCATAGGATAGCAGAGAGGGTTCATGAATATTAGAACACTTCTTGGCTTTGACCTATGAATTAATACAGTTATGAGCTAAAGATGAACAATTGCCTATACCCCATTTATTTATGGAGAATATATATCTTATTGAATTGTTCTTTACATTTTTGAGTGATTGTAGGCTACGCTTTACTGCATGTGATAGAGACTGTGTTTATTATGTAAACGGTTCATTATTCCTGTATGTTGTATGTTTGTCCTGTTATATGTCATTTCTTTAGCACATTAGATAGTAATGGTGGTGGTTCCCTACTAGTGGAGCTCAATTAGGGTTAGCCATCGTTGAGTGGGGGATATCCTACAAATTAAGGTATCCTCCATTGTCAGGAAGGTTGAGGTAGAGTGAATTTAGCTAGGTATTGCACCCCCTTCTTCTCTACCCTGTTTCTAACAAACCAGAACCTTGAATTCGCCATCCAAAGAAAAGATCGGCAGCCCACTGCGGTGTATGTAGACTTTAATCTTGCATCATGCTGATAGGTGAGATAACGCCAACAGCGGGAGAGGGAGGGGAGAGAGCACGTAGAACGATGGTACCGTTTCACACCTCTAGGGGTGCTTTCACGGGTACCGTTTCGCACCTCTATGGGTGCTTTCACCTCGGGTTCTGCCAGTTTTCCTCTAGCTGGTCTAGTAAGGTGAAGACTCAGAAGGCGCTCAATATCACTGCAGGACTGCAAAATTTCATGTGGCTCCACATATGGGATGGATTGGACTTACAAGACGCCGCAAATACGTTCTGATGGAATGGTAAGCAGTGCCCAGCAATTTATTCCTTCTTTTCCCACTATTTAGAACCTTGAATTCTATTTTTCCTTTGCTCCATGGTTAGGACATGTGTGTTCACTTGCACTAGCACTTTGAGATACTTGGTCCTTGTCATATAGTTATATGGTCAGGTACTTTTATGTAATTTTAATCAAAATAATGAAGATATTTTTTAGAAGTTTTTTCTCTGTAATGTTTTTCAGGTAATATATTTTATTTTTTACAGGACTACCACCATACAGGGTCTGCTGCTGTCTCCCCAAGCCTCCTGAGGAACCTTTAATGGGAAAGGAGAAACGCGTAGAGGCAAGACAGGGATGAGGACCTGCTTTTTTCAGGGAAGTAAAATTATCCTTATATTCCCTTTAGTGTCTTTTATATATACTTGGGACTGATTGTATCCCAGTAAGGCACCATTTATGTGTGGTACTGTAAACTCTGCAAAACAAATGGTCCTCGTCTGATTGTGGAGGGACCATGGTAGCTCCCTTTTGGAATGTTTTTGGTATAAGGGATCATTACATGGGCTAATGTTTGCAGTTATTTTGTCTTCTTAAATATCACCTCCTATGGTTGTATATCATATTGCCAGTAATCAAGCCTTGAATACATATTGGTGTACCAAACCCCACTTAAATTTTGGGAGCGGCAATCTTACTTCCCCTTATTTACCTTTATTTGAGCTCTGTCCCTGGTTTTAGGGAAAGGAGAAAGAGGGAAAGTTGGCGTGGAACGGGGGCGCCCGGAAACTTAAGGCGTCATACCCTGCGTTGACAGGTAGGGACATCTAGTCCCTTGAGGGTTACTAGGGTTTGTCCCCCCCCCCTTCCACGAGATATATATATATATATATATATATATATACATTGCCAACTCCCATATAGGGGTTACCTGTTTCTGGTATTTTTGTGTTCGTGTGTCCTTGGAATTTTAACCAATTATTAATAAAAATGTATATTTTTAATAGGGGTTGAGGTTAATTGTAAATTGTTTTTTACATTTTGGTTTAGTTTTTAGTTCATTCCAAATAGCCGAAATTTTGTAAGTCTTGCCAATAAATCTAATTTCCAAAACTGGTTGATCAAGAGTACATATGAGAGTGTTGGCTTAAGGGAATGCTAGTTATTTTGAAGATAAATATTATTTGGGCTGTCGTTCAGAACCTAGTCAATAATTTGCTCTTGGACTGGACTAGGCCTTGAACAATGCATATTGGGACATCTTGACATCACTAAATGTGACAAAATGTCATGATGCTGGTTATGACGGAATAAGGCTACTCTATGTTATAAAAATGGTAGAATAGATGAAGAGAATATTGTGTGCAGAATGGCTGGGGGATGGGAAATGCGATGGCAAGAAAAAGTGATCCACAAGGTGAGTATTTTTTTTTCCACTTGTCGTTAATTTAATTTTGTTCTAGAGTCTAAAGGCGGCTTTGCACACTACGACATCGCAGGTGCGATGTCGGTGGGGTCAAATTGAAAGTGACGCACATCCGGCATCGCATGCGACATCGTAGTGTGTAAAGCCTAGATGATACGATTAACGAGCGCAAAATCGTCATAATCGTATCATCAGTGCAGCGTCGGCATAATCCATAATTACGCTGACGCGACGGTCTGATGTTGTTCCTCGCTCCTGCGGCAGCACACATCGCTGCGTGTGAAGTCGCAGGAGCGAGGAACATCTCCTACCGGTGTCACTGCGACTTCCGTAGGATATGCGGAAGGAAGGAGGTGGGCGGGATGTTTACATCCTGCTCATCTCCGCCCCTCCGCCACTATTGTCCGCCTGCCGTGTGACGTTGCTATGACGCCGCACGACCCGCCCCCTTAGGAAGGAGGCGGGTCGCCGGCCAGAGCGACGGTCGCAGGGCAGGTGAGTGCATGTGAAGCTGGCATAGCGATAATTTTCGCTACGCCAGCTATCACAAAATATCGTACCTGCGACGGGGGCGGGGACTATCGCGTGCGACATCGCAGCATCGGTTTGCGATGTCGCAACGTGCAAAGCCCGCCTAAGGCAATGTGCGCACTTTGCGTCGAGGTAGTTGCAGTTCTAAACACATCCTTTGGCAGAAATGGTTTTTACCAAAGTTGGTTTTGACCACAAAAACGTTATAAATACGCTTGCGTTTTTACCGCGTTTTACATGCTTTTTCACTGCTTAACATCAGATGCGTTTTGACTAAAAATACAATGCTAAATAAAGTTTAAACATACAAACACTATGAAAAAAAGGAAAAAAATTATAACAAATATCAAGATTATTATGAATCAAAAATTGACTTATTTTATTAAAATGATAACTTTGTGATAATAATTATGCATAAAATTACATTTATTTATGGATTTTCTTAAATTTAATTGTCAGACTATGTGTGTGTGTAAAGGGAACACCAATAATAAGAAAATAACCCGTGCCACACCGACAGAATTATATATGCCAATAATTATTGTCAAAAGGTTATAGCAAGTGTGGGGGTATATTGGACCATAGAGACCATTCGGATTTATAATATATATCACCAAAAAAGGACAAAAGCCAACCAAGGGGTCATGAAAAAATAATAATATCTTTATTAATATTTGTTAAAAGAAGCATAATAAATAAATATCACATGCAATATTAAAAAACACGACTGTTGACTAGAAAAAAAAGGGGGTCACAGAGTAACCTGCATATAAATATCAATATAATTATCAATATAAATATAAATTAATATAAGGATGAGAGTGAAGTACAAGGGGGAATCACAAAGTACACATCAGTAAATCTCAATATAAACTCATGTATTAAGAAAAAAGGAAAAACTGTGGTCAGTGGTCATGCCAAAGCATAACGTTTGGCTGATATCAGCAGAGAAAAACCAGAGTGAATCACCCAGAGCAATTCACCCAAACATCCAAAATGCAGGTATGAACTAAGGAAAAACTGCTCAGAATAGCAACAACCAGTGGGCAATTCATTCAAGGAAATGTAAATATAAATATGTCACAATCGATACCAAAGGAACACACATAATAGTAAAGTGTTTACCTAACAGGTTGTAGAGCACAGTTTCCAAAGAGGTGACGTGACACCCACCCCGACACGCGCACGTTTCGTTGCCGTCTTCTTCAGGGGGTGTGTGTAAAGGGACATATCATTCCTTTAATATTTTGCCAAAAAAGCATGCATTTAATTGGTCCAAAACGCATGTTTTCAGCATCAAAAAAGCATGTAAAACGCTAGAATTTTGATGTTGCTTGCATTTTGCAACTTCTCATTGACTTCAATGTTAGCAAAACGCTGCCCAAAAGGCAAAAACAATTGACATGCTGCTTCTTTAGACGCTGAGTTTTTGCACAAAAATATGCAAATTAAACGCTGCATTTTTGACAGCAAAGTACGGACAAGAAATCCCCATTTCCCATAGACTTTGCTTGAAAATCAAAACGAATGCATTTTGGCATTAAAACGCTGCAGTTCAAAATGCTTCGGAAACGCAGGTAAAAATGCAAAGTGCTCACATAGCCTAAAGAGACTCCAAAGCATAGTAAAGAAGATACGATTCATATTGTATAACGTCAAGGCAAATCAAATTTCCTTGACATATTTCAGTGAACTGCTGAATAGAGATGAGCGAACCTCTAGAGGCTCGAGTTCGGTTCGGTTCGTCGAACGGACGCCACGCTCGAGTTCAGTTCCGTGAGCCGTTCGACGAACCTCTCAAACCCCATTGAAAACAATGGGAGACAATCACAAACACATAAAAACACATTATAAATGTACACATAGTTAATAAACATTGTCATAACACTTACCGGTCCCCGGGATGCGTCCTGCACTCTATCTCCTGTCGCTATTCCTTCCGATGATTGCTGCATCCTCCAGGTAACAAGTACTGATGATGAGACCTATCGTGACGTCAAAATAGCATGTGACCAGTCACGTGTCTGTTATCTCATTGGCTACAGACTGGTCACGTGGCTTTGATGTCATGCTAGGACCTGTCAGTGCATCTCTCCAGTACGCGGTGATCGTTTGTGTATCTCCGTGTACCAACGACATGCTCTGGCACACGGTCGGGTTCCCGGTCTGTTTTCCCGTTCCGTTATTCAACAGCTGCCACAGCCGGTCAATAACGGAGATCACTGTTGCTATAGCAATGCGCCTGTCAGTGGTGATGTCACCGCTAACAGCACGCAGCCTCTGATCACTCACGGAGTGAAAAGACTGCACTGCATGTGTTGTAGGAGAAAGAAGACAGAAGAGCAGGATCGTGGAGGGATAAGAGGGAGTAATAAACATAGAGTGTCTAAGTGTGTCTGTGTATTTATTTCTATTAAAGTATTTTTTCTCTGTGTGGTGTCTTTTTTTAACCCCTTATTGAAGATTCTTAATGGCCGGGTCAAACTTGCCTGACATTAAGAATCTCTGGCTTAATACTAACTAGTAAAACAAAGCTAGTATTAACTCATGATTACCCAGCAAGCCACCAGGCTCCAGGGCTGTTGGAAGAGTTAGATACAGCGCCAGATGATAGTGCTTCTATGAAAGTGCCATTTTCTGGGGCGGCTGCGGATTGCAATTCGATGCAGAGGCGCCCAGAAACCTCAGTCTAACCTGTGCTGCAGATTCCAATCCCCAGCTGCCTAGTTGTACCTGGCTGGACACAAAAATATGGCGAACCCCACTTTATTTGTTTTTTAAGAAAGAGAAAGAAGAGAGAGAAAAAAGCGAAAGAGGAAAAAGAAGAGAAAGCGAGAAAGAAGAGAGAGAGAGAAAGAAGAGAGAGAAAGAAGAGAGAGGAAGAGAGAAAGAAGAGAGAAGAGAAAGAAGAGAAAGAAGAGAAAGAAGAGAAAGTAGAGAAAGTAGAGAAAGAAGAGAAAGAAAGGAGAGAAAGATAGAGAGAGAAAGAGAGAGAGAAAGAGAGAGAGAGAAAGAGAGAGAGAAAGGAGAGAGAGAAAGGAGAGAGATAGAGAGAGAGAGAGAGAGCTCACAGCTGATGTCCGGCTCCTCCCCTCAGTGAATATAGGCGGGCGCTTTATCCACTAGTCTAGTGCCTCTAATGATATAGATAGGCAGATTTGATAATCTTGAAGTCTGCAGTGCTGACTGAAGTCTCTGCTAACCGCGTGAGTCACTTCATTGCTACGGTGCCACTACATCTTCAGGGAGCAGAGCTGACTGTGTTGTGTGGATTACTTCGGACCTGGAGGGGTATTTTCGGGATTAATAAAGGGGTGAACCAGGGTGTTTTTTGTCTTTTATTTCAAATACAGGATTTGTCGCGGTGTGTGTTTCTTTACTTTAACTTTCAGTTTAATCATGAAAGGTTTCTCGGGGAGACGCCTGGCATGATTAAATTCATTATTACCTCGATTGCCACCGCACGAGGGCAATTCGGGATGAGCTTGGTGGAGTCCCCCGGGACTGTCGCACCTAATGAATGCGGCTATTCTGGGCAGCTGCTGGGTGATATTGTTAGGGTGGTGGTCTCCCGATAACGTGGTGCTCTCCATCCTGACAATTCCAGCCTACCACCATGTGGCTTTATCCTGCCTAGTATCAAATATGGGGGAAACCGCATTTTTTAAATTTATTTCTTAAGTAAAGTATTTATTTTGAGTGCGGAACCATCCTATTTTTCTAATTTTGTTCATGCAATAGTTTTCCTGGTTCCTATTGGAAAATGTACATTGCTGCACAAAGCTGTTGTAACTACTGTATGCTGGGTAAGTGTGCCTTAAATTTGAAAGGTGTAGTCAATTATGATTTGTGGGGCTGGTAACTCTAATGATTTTATCCTCTGCCAAAGAGGTTATTTATGGTCTATTATTCCTCATGATATCCAGTTTCACTTGAGCATTTAATCGTTTTCATGACTGCACTTTGAGATACCTTCAAGGTTCTAGCTTTTCTTTCAATTGACTGAACCTCATTTTTTGAAATAATGGACTGTCATTTCTCTTTACTTAAAACATTTGAGAAATGTGTCTCAGGTGTGTAGAGAACTGTGCACCAACACTGCCTCTTCAAAACATACCTGATGGTCACAAACACTGTCTGAAGGCCAATGATTCCACAAATGTCAAGGCAGACCTGTTCATTTAACAGTAGAAGTCCCAGAAATTTCAAGCTCTCCCCTGAAGTCCAGAAAAAGGGTCAAATGACCCTTAGTCCAAACTGTAATTAAGGCCATTACTGTTGCACCACAGGAGGTTGGAAAACAACAACCTCCTGTGGTGCGACAGTAATGGCCTTAATTACAGAACAAAAGACGGTGATTATAGGATGTTAGCTAAAATCCTTCAGGTCATTTGATTCGTCTCTGGGTTTCAAAGGTAGAAATGTTAAGTGACCCCTCTCTGGGACTTCTAGTGTTAAAGCCATTGCAGATGACTACCTGATGACTACCTGATGAAGCTACTTGAGAAAATGCTAAGTGTGTGAAATCTGTGTATTCCTGCCCCCCACCACTGATTGGCAGCTTGCTGAGAATTGCAAAGCTGTCAATGTCAAGCACAAGGTTATACACAGCTCAGCAGTCTAAGCACCACAATATATAGTAAAGACAAATCACGGATTCAATCAAAACTGCCCCATGGAGTC
Organism: Anomaloglossus baeobatrachus; assembly: GCF_048569485.1. Classification (NCBI taxonomy): domain Eukaryota; kingdom Metazoa; phylum Chordata; class Amphibia; order Anura; family Aromobatidae; genus Anomaloglossus; species Anomaloglossus baeobatrachus. Next base: position 94,304,055 of record NC_134357.1, read on the forward strand.
CAGTAAGTGCTACATATCTCCAATCATGCTCTCTGCCCCTTCATCATGCTGCTTTCAGATTACATAGCAAAATCTTCCCTTCAGAAAGATTATATATAAATATATAAATATTGTATATGCACCCACTAACCACAATAATGTGTATGCCTCCCAGTGTCTCTAGTATGTGTATGCACCCAGTAATGTGTATGTGTGGCGCTCCTGAGGCTTCAGTTGCCACAGAGGTACAGCACCTCATCCAGAGGTGTGGTATCTCATCCCGAGTACGGACAGCCAGGTCATCCAGTGGCGGTGGAGGTCATCCACCAGTATGCACACAAAACACACAACACCTCAATTAGCAGCTCTTCACCAGGTCAGGGTTAGGGCTTGGTTCCATTAATGCTATGTATAGCCACCACTGGTAATGGTTCCTCCCTCCCTCTAATTCTACAGGGCCTAGGGGTGGAGTCCAGTGATCGGCTAGAGCCCTTCACAGTGGAACCCAGCACTCTGGAGGTGGTCACTGACTAGTCATGGTACCTTGGAACCTGCTACAGTGAGTAAAAACCTTGAGACTACATCCCTATGTTGCTCTTTTATTTGCCTGCACCTCCGACCCTGCACCCCCACCATTGCCGACTACTACTCTCATCCACCCTGCGCCCCAGCTCTACCTGTGGAGAGCAATACCAACCAAGCTGTGTCACCATCTGCCCCGGGGAATCCCCATCCCGCAGCGGGGACTCCTAACTGGCCGTATACCACAGGTGGCATCACAAACTACCATCCTCATCATTTTCACTTGAACTGACACCAGGTCACGGAACCAGGTTTACAACCACCGCAGCATCCCAGAAACGGAAACTGCGATCCGGTAACGAGTAACCCCCACAGCCCCGGCATGGGCATGTCATATGCCCCCTACTGACCCAAGTAATGTGTATGACCCCCACTGGCCCAAATAATATGTTTGCTCCCTTTTGGCCCCAGTAATGTGAATACCCCCATGTCTCGTGTGATACATATATAGCAATCTTAGTGTACACTCTGCGCTGCAATGCCTATTAAGGTGATGACCATCATGCAGCCACATGCCTGGGAGGAGCTGGATGGGAGACAAGTGGGGGAGGTGAATGAGGCTGCTGCTGGCTTCTCCATATTATTAATATCTCTAATGTGTTTGTGTGTGCAGGTATGATGTGTATATCTATGCATGTCGGTGTGTATGACTGTGACGCCCCGGACTAGTCGGGTCGTCCCAGGTAGTCACACAAAACACCACCCCCCTCCCAGTTAGGTAACATTAGCCAACCTAAAAACCTTGTCACCACCATCCAGGTTTAATGTCCACACCAGGGGGGCGGAGCCAAGTGGTTGGCTCCGCCCACCGAGGAGTTCACAGGCCTGGAGGCGGGAAAACAGACACACTAGTTCAAGTGCAAGTCGAGAGCAGTCAAGGTCATGGGCAGTTCTGTGTCCGTGCCCTGATAAGAGACTACCAGGTGGCTGGGTCGGAGCCCAGTCGCCACTGGCAAGGAGGCAGACGGTAGTGGCCGCCTGCAGGAGACCGGGAATACGACCGGTGGAACCGTAAGGGACTGGGACAGGCTAGTGGCCCGCCGGAACTGAACCAGGGAACCAACTAGATACCGTAGCACCAGGCAGGGTACTCAGACCCAGTACAAAGCCCTGAACCGACAGGGCCGAGTTGAATCAACTGATTGCGGACTGGACTTAAGGACCTATCCCACACAAGTCCCTATAGAAGACAACAGCCCAATCATACAGGGTAAAGCCACCGCCAAGGCATAGAGACCCAAAGGGCCAGTGTCTGTGGACAAACGGGCTCCTACGGCATATATAAGTAGGGGTGCGGACTACCGGTGTTTAGGCATAAGAGTCAAACATTTACATAGAGGTGCAGGAGAAAGGCGGAAACCACTAACCTATTCTGGGAGAAGCTGCAGCTGGCAGCGGGCCTCGTTCATCACTCCGTTTGGTTTACCAGAGACTCCAGTGTCTTGTGTCAAAGTGAGTACACCAGTGCCATCAGGCACCGCACCGCACTGCACCGAACACTTCACCCTGCATCCCGGCCCTCGCCAACAGGGTCAACACATAGCTGTGCCATTACACCGCTCCTGGGAGCCCTCTTACCTTCACCGCAGCGGTGGTGTCTACAATCCCCACAACCCGTGGGTGGTGTCACGAACTTACAATCCAAACCAACCAACCGCGGCCCCGGCCGTGGAACTCCTCACCCAAGTTACCGCGTGTAGCGCCAACTCCCTTGCAGAGCGAAGTGACCCCCGGGTCCGTGAGAGGCTCGAGCCACCACCCGCAGTACGAGCACGGATCCGAGCGGCTCGGCGCCCGCAGCCGAGCCCGCAGGGCAGTACATGACTATATATTTATGACTGTTTATATGTGTTTTTGTTAATTTGTCTTCAAATATGTATATGTACGTATGCCTGTATTTGTCCATATATGAATATGTGCGTGTCTGCAAGTGCATGGGGCTTACAGAGACTCTTTCACCTGTGGCCCACGAAAACCTGAAGCCGACCCTGACTGCAAATACATTGATTTTAATAATTATTAATAAAGATTTAATTTTTTTTACAAAACTGTATAATGAGATGGATAAACCATTTCTTTTTTCAGTTTCTTTAAACGCTCAAAAATAGTAATCTTCAGAGGCCTCCGAGATCAACAACAGATATGCGGGTGAATTGGTATGTTTTTTCCTTACCCATATACATACAGTACATATACCTATTTACATTGATAACATATTTATAATATTCACTATTAATAAATTTAACGTTCAAATATTGTAGATTGTAAGCTCTCACGAGCAAGGTTGCCTTTTTCCCTTTAAATATTGTATCTTCTATAATTGTTACTTGTTTGTATGTTTATGTATATGATATGTATATGAGCCTCCTGAATTGTAAAGCGCTGCGGAATATGTTGGCGCTATAGAAATAAAGATTATTATTATTTTTTATTATTAAATAGTAATGATAATCAAATGTAAAGTGCAACTATCATATCGTACTGAATGGAAATCCTTGGTGAATATAACAAATGAAGTTGGTAACTTTCTGTTGAATTTTTCATCTTGTGTATGAGAAGAAAATAAGAATATGGAAATATTTGTATCATTTATGTGCTGAACTGCAGCCGAAACCTTTGTGAAAAATTGTAAGATTTTTTTTATTGGGGTGGTTATGTAAATGATTCTGTAACATATCTTATTATAAAGACTTATGATTTCTTTGTACCGCATTTCATTAACATTTTGTTCCCCCTTGAAGACATTCAAAAAGCAAAAGTAGAAACTTGAAATACTTTCATGCGTCAAAATGTAAATGACTATTCTCTTTAAGCCGCTGGGATCTACTAATATTTTAAACTTTTAGATGAATATTTTTACACTATATTAATACATTTTTATCTATTTTAAAGTAAAATAGAAGATATTGCTAATAGCGATGAGTGTACCCGGACTGTAAAAGTCAGGCGCTTATCTTGTCTGTATATCAAAATAGGAGGAACTGCATGCAGCCTTTTTTTTAATTATTTAAATAAATTATTTTAAAAAAACAATGTGCGGTCCCCCCCAATTTTGATACCCAGTCAAGATAAAGCCTGGCAGTTGGGGCCTGGTGTTCTCAGACTGGGGAGATCAATGCTTATTGGACTGCCCCCTAGCCTAAGAAAGCAATCTGCCGATGCCCAAAATGGTCGCATTTATTAGATATGACAAGCCCGATGCATTACTTGGCTCTTTCTGATTGCCCTGGTGTGGTGGCAATCGGGGTAATGAGGAAGTTAATGGCAGCCCATAACAGCCACTAAGTCCTAGATTAGTGATGGCATGCGTCTATGAGACACCCCCATCACTAATCTGTAAATGAAAATAAATAAACACAAATACCAAAAAAATCCTTTATTGGAATAAAATACGAAAAACACCCTCTGTCACCACTTTATTAATCCTATAACAACCCTGCAGGTTTGATGTATTCCACACGAGGTCCCATGATGATTCAACTCTCTACATGTAAGTCACAGTGAGCGGCCATAGAACACCCAGAAGTCATACAGGCTGGGGGGCATGTCTGACTGCATCTAATCACAGACACCAGGATGTCCGGTTGGCAGGGAAAGCAGCACATGTGCAATGAGCCTAATGCGCAGCACCGGAAGTGAATGCGTGACCTGGAAGCTGTGTGCCGCCATGACGGATCCTCGGTGAGTACAGCGCCCACGCTCCAATAGCACTGTCCCTTCTGCCAACTTTTTTCATTTCCGGATTCTGGTCCCCATAGACTTATATGCGGACCAGATTCTAGACCGGAACTGGATTTTAAAGAAAAGTTAACAGCGACTCACCCGGTTATCTGCAAGTTTGCTCATCTCTAATTGCTAACCATTTACTTCATTTATTTATTGCATAGACTTATATTGTGCATAACATGAGATTATTAGTTGTGTATTTTCTTAGTTTTACACAGATGTGTAATCATGTACTATTAATACTTTTTTTTTATCATATGGCCATCAAAGATTTGTTCACTTTACATCCTTTTTATATTGTAAGGCTGAATCTAAAATGAAAAATGAAGCAACTTTGCAATAGTTTTTTTTATTAGAAAAGAATATTAGTTTGCTTCTACAATTGTGCCTCCAGTGTAACTAAGAACAAACTCTGCAATGTTTGATCCAGCAGTTAAGATGTACCTGTTTTTTCAATCATAATGTAATATAATAGCACACATTTTTAAAGCCTATTATATGTGTTCTATTTTACAAGTTTGTTCTTTTGCATGCTCCAGTTGCCTGACCCATTGAAAGTGCATCTTTAATTTTTCGAAAGAGCAGAGGGCATGTGTTGTGGTATCTGAGATGTCAGCAGTATGCGCTAATAACTCCCTTCCACTACATTATACAGTATGTGTGCATTATACATGTGGGTGATAATACACATATTCCTATCTATTTCTATATTAGAGTTAGATGGATCTTTGGAAATTCAGTTTTGCCTGCTTTGCAGAATTTTTCCAATAAGAATTTTTTTACATATCTCAGTACTGGAAAGCTTGTAATTTCTCAGAAAATATATTTAGGAGAGATTAGAGGGAGGACTTCACTGACAATAATAGCTTACAGTCTACAGGAAAGACAAAAAGGACCCTTCTAATCATACGAAAGAGAGAACTCCACATACTCTAAGGGGTACTTCACACGCTGCGACATCGCTGCCGATATATCGTCGGGGTCACGTCGTTAGTGACGCACATCCGGTGCCGGCAGCGACATCGCAGCGTGTAAAACAAATGAGTGACGATCAACGAGCGCAAAAACATGCAAAATTGTTGCTCGTTGACACGTCATTCATTTCCATAATATCGGTGCTGCTGCAGGTACGATGTTGTTTGTCGTTCCTGCGGCAGCACACATCGCTGTGTATGACGCCGCTGGAAAGACAAACATCTCCTTACCTGTGTCCCCCGGCAATAAGGAAGGAAGGAGGTGGGCAGCATGTTCCGGCCGCTCATCTCCTCCTCTCCTTTTCTATTGGGCGTCGGTTCAGTGACGCTGCTGTGACGTCGCTGTGACGCTGAACGAACCGCCCCATTAGAAAGGAGGCGGCTTGCCGGTCACAGCGACGTCGCGGATCAGGTATGTGCATGTGACGCTGCCGTAGTGATAATGTTCGCTACGGCAGCGATCACCACATATCGGCCGTGCGACGGGGGCGGGTGCAATCGCACTCAACATTGCTAGCAAATGCTAGCGATGTCGCAGCGTGTAAAGCCCACCTAAGAGCTTACCCTTCAGGAGAGAGGGAGAGAACCCCACTGATCATATGAAATAGAGGACCCCGCTGATTATAAAGCGGGCTTTACACGCAACAAAATTGCTAACGAGATGTCGTTGGGGTCATGGAATTTGTGACGCACATCCGGCCTTGTTAGCGACGTCGTTACGTGTGAAACGCAGGAACGACCGTTAACAATCAAAATTACTTACCTAATTGTTGATCGAAGACCAGTCGTTCCTATCCTGATTATCGTTGCTGTTGCAGGACGCAGGTTGTTCCTCGTTCCTGCGGCAGCACACATCGCTATGTGTGACACCGCAGGAACGAGGAACATCACTGTACCTGCGGCAGCCCGCAATGCGGAAGGAAGGAGGTGGGCGGGAAGTTCGGCCCGCTCATCTCCGCCCCTCCGCTTCTATTGGGCGGCCGCTTAGTGACACCGCTGTGACGCCGAACGAACAGCTCCCTTAGAAAGGAGGCAGTTCGCCGACCACAGCGACGTTGCTAGGTAGGTATGTATGTGTCATGGGTGTAAGGGATGTTGTGCACCACGGGCAGCGATTTGCCCGTGACGCACAACCGACGGGGACGGGTGCTTTCACCATTGACATCGCTAGCGATGTCGCTGTGTGTAAAGCCCGCTTAAGAGCTTACTCTTTAGGAGAGAGGGAGAAGAACCCCTCTCTATAAGAGAAACCCACTGATCATCTGAAGGAGAGGACCCAACTGACTATAAGGGCTTACACTTTACAGGAGAGAGCACTAGTCTTACCCCTGCAATGATAAACACAAGGAAAGGTCAACAAACAGGGGAGTACTCAAAAGGATAAACATCAACTATATTGCAGCAGTCAGACACCAGGACTGCAGCCTCCACCACTTCCACCATCAGGGATTTACCAACAAAAGGGCTCTAAAGGATACTAGATCAACCTTTCTCCTCAGTGGCAAGTATACAAATGTTGATTCTGTATAACCGGTATCATCTGATGGAATATGTGACTATTTAAAGGTGATAAGTGTGGTCACAAACTGGATGCGCATGAGAAGAAGTAATCACACACTTTTAGCAAGGACAACTGACATTAACCCTTGGTGCATCAAAATAAAGGAAAACACTTTTAATATCTAGAGTCTCACAAGGCATAGTGAGACTATGGACCCAATCCTGTCACTAGTCTACTAATTATGGGAGACATTTGTGACAATTTAATATCATTATGTATGGATGCCCTGACCCTTCTTTAAACTTTTGTTTCTGTAGTCTTTCATCATGGCCTACTTAGGACCAGAAAAATTATACAAACAAGCATTCAGTAATTTCACATTAGGGATAAGATTGATAGTACAGTCAAAAGGATGTTGGGAAGATAGTATCTTTGCATTTTTTTCCAAGAAAGCATCTCCTGAGGCCTTCAGTTACCCTGGCAGACCCTTCAGACTAGTGGAGGAAAATTGTACAGAATTAAGGACATGTTTAATGACAATATGGATCCTCCTTGACCATATTCCTCTGACACCAATTAATGACAAGCTTATTAATGTGCAGCCATAGGATTCTCAGTACTAACCCCACAGCTAAGTTATTCAATACATAACAGGTGATGGATTTAGCATGAAGAGATAATACTTTGAGTGTAAATTCTACCGTTACCAGCTGGACAAGGTTCTGGTGTAACGGAATCCTGTCAATGGCAACAACTTGAATGGGTACTTTCTACTTAGCTGTCTCTTATCCTAGTTTCAAAACCAATCCAAAATCAATTACTGTAGCTGCAAATCCACAGTCAATGAAAGGGAAAGCTGATAATGACCGTTTTTGGAAGTCTGCATCAGGTTAATGATCTTTGCCACTGCTACCTGGACTCTGTCAGGTTCATAATAGATCATCCCTCATGCATCATAAAAAGCATCAACAGAAGACTGTTCTGAAGCTACTGGAGACAAAGAAAATGACCAAGTCTGAAGACTTCCACTCAATAGAAACATGATTAGTCCCACTCGCTGGGACTCATTGCCTGAGAACCAGGGTTGCAGAGTAAAAAATAATTTACAGCTCTTCCTGAGAATTCTAAATTGATCTTTTTGCCCAAAAAAAAAAATATCAGGAAGTGCGACCACATGATCAGGAGAGACCAATTACATGACAGAAGGTTCAGATGTCATGGCTACAGTTGTGGGGGGTGAGGGTTGGGAAGCACTTAAAGTGCTAGAAATCGGACCCTGTAACCTGGACTGCGAAGATTCTAAATTCTGTTTTTACATGGCTACATCCAGAACCATCCAGGTCAGATTTGCCATCTGATCACAGACTGTGCGCACTGCATCCATAGGTGGAGAAAAAAAAGGTATAGGCCAATTGTAATGTCATGCTAGTCACTTACTCATGGACAAATCTGGAGGCAGGGTAGGCGGACAATCTGAGGTCAAATACCAGGAGAGCTCATCATGGATACAAGGAGTAAATTGAGACATAGTCAGTAGAGTTGAGCGCGGTTCGTGGTTCGTGGTTCTCCAGTTCTAGGCTCGAGTGATTTTTGGGCTGTTCGAGATCGAACTAGAACTCGAACTTTTTGCTTAAAGCTCGATAGTTCTAGATACGTTCGAGAACGGTTCTAGCAGCAAAAAGCAGGGCTTTTTACAGCTACAGTGAGCAGGAGCCATCGCTGGCAGCCTGCCACAAGCTGGTAACCAAGATAAACATCGGGTATCCAAGCAAAGCGCTTTGGTTAGTAACCCGATGTTTATCTTAGTTACGTGCAGGAAGCCCACACTTTCCCGCTCAGCTCGCTCCACCCCCTCCTGCCCGCGGCATGTACACTTACATACACATACACAAACACACACACACACACTCACATCCACACCCCACACCCCCCCGCCCGCCCGCTCGCTCGCTCGCCCGCCCGCTCGCTCGCTCGGCTTACCTGCGGTGATGAAGTCCCGCCATCCCGACCTCAGCGCTGTCACTGTCCTCCATGGCCGCCGCTTGTCACATCACCTATCGCTTCCGACCCGAGACTGACACTGGCGGTGACGTCACGGACCTCTCGCGATACTTGATGTGAAGGCGCCGGTCATTGACCTCAGTGACAGGGGCTGTCAGTGTGCTGGAGATCAGCGCAGGTAATGTACCTCGCTGACAGCAGCACTTGTCACCCCCCTGCAGTGACCTGGGCTGACCCATTGATGTTAGCTCAGGTCACTGCACTGCTCTCCCAGCCAATGGGGAACATCCTGCTCTTCATTGACTGGGACAGTGTGGATCGTCATGGCAACCCCTTGGATTACAGCAGACCTGGATTTGTTTTTCAATCTAATAAATTGGTTAAAGAAGGAATGTTTTGGGGAGTGTTTTTTCAAATAAAAATGTGTTTGTCGTGTATTTTTTTTTTATTACTGACTGGGTTGGTGATGTCGGGTATCTGATAGACGCCTGACCTCACCAACCCCAGGGCTTGATGCCAGGTGACATTACACATCTGGTATTAACCCCAAATATTACCCCGTTTGCCACCGCACCAGGGCGCGGGATGAGCTGGGGCGAAGCACCAGGATTGGCGCATCTAATGGATGCGCCACTTCTGGGGCGGCTGCGGCCTGCTATTTTTAGGCTGGGGAGATTCCAATAACCATGGACCTCCCTAGTCTGAGAATATCAGGCCCCAGCTGTCTGCTTTACCTTGGCTGGTGATCCAATTTTGGGGGACCCCTACGTGTTTTTTTTTTAATTATTTATTTAATTTAAAATAACAGCGTGGGGTGCCCTCAGTTTTGGATTACCAGCCAAGGTGAGGTTGCCAGCTGTGGTCTGCAGGCTGCAGCCGTCTGCTTTACCCTAGCTGGCTACAAAACTAGGGGGAACCCTATGTCATTTTTTTTTCATTTTTTTGGCTAAATACAAAGCTAAGCACCCCTTAGTGCCACATGAAAGGTACCAAAGGGTGTTCCACTTTTTCTCCATTTTTTTCTCCACTTTCTCTCCACTTTTTCTCCACTTTTTCTCCATTTTTTTCTCCACTTATTCTCCACTTTTTCTCCTCTTATTCTCCACTTTTTCTCCATTTTTTCTCCACTTTTTCTCCTCTTATTCTCCACTTTTTCTCCACTTTTTCTCCACTTTTTCTCCATTTTTTTCTCCACTTTCTCCACTTTTTCTCCACTTTTTTCTCCACTTTTTCTCCTCTTATGCTCCACTTTTTCTCCTCTTAATCTCCACTTTTTCTCCACTTTTTCTCCACTTTTTCTCCACTTTTTTCTCCACTTTTTCTCCTCTTATGCTCCACTTTTTCTCCACTTTTTCTCCACTTTTTCTCCACTTTTTCTCCACTTTTTCTCCTCTTAATCTCCACTTTTTCTCCTCTTATGCTCCACTTTTTCTCCTCTTATGCTCCACTTTTTCTCCACGTTTTCTCCACTTTTTTCTCCACTTTTTCTCCTCTTATGCTCCACTTTTTCTCCACTTTTTCTCCACTTTTTCTCCACTTTTTCTCCACGTTTTCTCCACGTTTTCTCCACTTTTTTCTCCACTTTTTCTCCTCTTATGCTCCACTTTTTCTCCACTTTTTCTCCACTTTTTCTCCTCTTAATCTCCACTTTTTCTCCACTTTTTCTCCACTTTTTCTCCACTTTTTCTCCACTTTTTTCTCCACTTTTTCTCCACTTTTTCTCCTCTTATGCTCCACTTTTTCTCCACTTTTTCTCCACTTTTTCTCCACTTTTTCTCCTCTTATGCTCCACTTTTTCTCCACTTTTTCTCCACTTTTTCTCCTCTTATGCTCCACTTTTTCTCCACTTTTTCTCCACTTTTTTCTCCACTTTTTCTCCTCTTATGCTCCACTTTTTCTCCTTTTTTTCTCCACTTTTTCTCCACTTTTTCTCCTCTTATGCTCCACTTTTTCTCCACTTTTTCTCCACTTTTTCTCCATTTTTTTCTCCACTTATTCTCCACTTTTTCTCCTCTTATTCTCCACTTTTTCTCCACTTTTTCTCCACTTTTTCTCCTCTTATTCTCCACTTTTTCTCCACTTTTTCTCCACTTTTTCTCCATTTTTTTCTCCACTTTCTCCACTTTTTCTCCACTTTTTTCTCCACTTTTTCTCCTCTTATGCTCCACTTTTTCTCCTCTTAATCTCCACTTTTTCTCCACTTTTTCTCCACTTTTTCTCCACTTTTTTCTCCACTTTTTCTCCTCTTATGCTCCACTTTTTCTCCACTTTTTCTCCACTTTTTATCCACTTTTTCTCCACTTTTTCTCCTCTTAATCTCCACTTTTTCTCCTCTTATGCTCCACTTTTTCTCCACTTTTTCTCCACTTTTTCTCCACGTTTTCTCCACTTTTTTCTCCACTTTTTCTCCTCTTATGCTCCACTTTTTCTCCACTTTTTCTCCACTTTTTCTCCACTTTTTCTCCACGTTTTCTCCACTTTTTTCTCCACTTTTTCTCCTCTTATGCTCCACTTTTTCTCCACTTTTTCTCCACTTTTTCTCCTCTTAATCTCCACTTTTTCTCCACTTTTTCTCCACTTTTTCTCCACTTTTTCTCCACTTTTTCTCCACTTTTTTCTCCACTTTTTCTCCACTTTTTCTCCTTATATGCTCCACTTTTTCTCCACTTTTTCTCCACTTTTTCTCCACGTTTTCTCCACGTTTTCTCCACTTTTTTCTCCACTTTTTCTCCTCTTATGCTCCACTTTTTCTCCACTTTTTCTCCTCTTAATCTCCACTTTTTCTCCATTTTTTTCTCCACTTATTCTCCACTTTTTCTCCTCTTATTCTCCACTTTTTCTCCACTTTTTCTCCACTTTTTCTCCTCTTATTCTCCACTTTTTCTCCACTTTTTCTCCACTTTTTCTCTATTTTTTTCTCCACTTTCTCCACTTTTTCTCCACTTTTTTCTCCACTTTTTCTCCTCTTATGCTCCACTTTTTCTCCTCTTAATCTCCACTTTTTCTCCACTTTTTCTCCACTTTTTCTCCACTTTTTTCTCCACTTTTTCTCTTCTTATGCTCCACTTTTTCTCCACTTTTTCTCCACTTTTTCTCCACTTTTTCTCCACTTTTTCTCCTCTTAATCTCCACTTTTTCTCCTCTTATGCTCCACTTTTTCTCCACTTTTTCTCCACTTTTTCTCCACGTTTTCTCCACTTTTTTCTCCACTTTTTCTCCTCTTATGCTCCACTTTTTCTCCACTTTTTCTCCACTTTTTCTCCACTTTTTCTCCACGTTTTCTCCACTTTTTTCTCCACTTTTTCTCCTCTTATGCTCCACTTTTTCTCCACTTTTTCTCCACTTTTTCTCCTCTTAATCTCCACTTTTTCTCCACTTTTTCTCCACTTTTTCTCCACTTTTTCTCCACTTTTTTCTCCACTTTTTCTCCACTTTTTCTCCTCTTATGCTCCACTTTTTCTCCACTTTTTCTCCACTTTTTCTCCACGTTTTCTCCACGTTTTCTCCACTTTTTCTCCACTTTTTCTCCTCTTATGCTCCACTTTTTCTCCACTTTTTCTCCACTTTTTCTCCACTTTTTCTCCTCTTATGCTCCACTTTTTCTCCACTTTCTCTCCACTTTTTCTCCATTTTTTTCTCCACTTATTCTCCACTTTTTCTCCTCTTATTCTCCACTTTTTCTCCACTTTTTCTCCACTTTTTCTCCTCTTATTCTCCACTTTTTCTCCACTTTTTCTCCACTTTTTCTCCATTTTTTTCTCCACTTTCTCCACTTTTTCTCCACTTTTTTCTCCACTTTTTCTCCTCTTATGCTCCACTTTTTCTCCTCTTAATCTCCACTTTTTCTCCACTTTTTCTCCACTTTTTCTCCACTTTTTTCTCCACTTTTTCTCCTCTTATGCTCCACTTTTTCTCCACTTTTTCTCCACTTTTTCTCCACTTTTTCTCCACTTTTTCTCCTCTTAATCTCCACTTTTTCTCCTCTTATGCTCCACTTTTTCTCCACTTTTTCTCCACTTTTTCTCCACTTTTTCTCCACTTTTTCTCATCTTATGCTCCACTTTTTCTCCACTTTTTCTCCTCTTAATCTCCACTTTTTCTCCTCTTATGCTCCACTTTTTCTCCACTTTTTCTCCACTTTTTCTCCTCTTATGCTCCACTTTTTCTCCACTTTTTCTCCACTTTTTCTCCACTTTTTCTCCTCTTATGCTCCACTTTTTCTCCACTTTTTCTCCACTTTTTCTCCTCTTATGCTCCACTTTTTCTCCACTTTTTCTCCACTTTTTTCTCCACTTTTTCTCCTCTTATGCTCCACTTTTTCTCCACTTTTTCTCCACTTTTTCTCCACTTTTTCTCCTCTTATGCTCCACTTTTTCTCCACTTTTTCTCCACTTTTTCTCCATTTTTTTCTCCACTTATTCTCCACTTTTTCTCCTCTTATTCTCCACTTTTTCTCCACTTTTTCTCCACTTTTTCTCCTCCTATTCTCCACTTTTTCTCCACTTTTTCTCCACTTTTTCTCCATTTTTTTCTCCACTTTCTCCACTTTTTCTCCACTTTTTTCTCCACTTTTTCTCCTCTTATGCTCCACTTTTTCTCCTCTTAATCTCCACTTTTTCTCCACTTTTTCTCCACTTTTTCTCCACTTTTTTCTCCACTTTTTCTCCTCTTATGCTCCACTTTTTCTCCACTTTTTCTCCACTTTTTCTCCACTTTTTCTCCTCTTAATCTCCACTTTTTCTCCTCTTATGCTCCACTTTTTCTCCACTTTTTCTCCACTTTTTCTCCACTTTTTCTCCACTTTTTCTCCTCTTATGCTCCACTTTTTCTCCACTTTTTCTCCTCTTAATCTCCACTTTTTCTCCTCTTATGCTCCACTTTTTCTCCACTTTTTCTCCTCTTATGCTCCACTTTTTCTCCACTTTTTCTCCACTTTTTCTCCTCTTATGCTCCACTTTTTCTCCACTTTTTCTCTACTTTTTTCTCCACTTTTTCTCCTCTTATGCTCCACTTTTTCTCCACTTTTTCTCCACTTTTTCTCCACTTATGCTCCACTTTTTCTCCACTTTTTCTCCACTTTTTTCTCCACTTTTTCTCCTCTTAATCTCCACTTTTTCTCCACTTTTTCTCCACTTTTTCTCCACTTTTTCTCCACTTTTTCTCCACTTTTTTCTCCACTTTTTCTCCTCTTATGTTCCACTTATTCTCCACTTTTTCTCCACTTTTTCTCTACTTTTTCTATGGTCGGTCTACCCATTAGCTCTGCCATGCATAGTGTAGCTCTACACCTACTGCACATGTTACTTTATGATTGACATCTCTTTCGTACCAGAGCTGTCTAAGTCTACTCTGACCCCATATTTGTCATTACTATATTGTCCTTGTACTGTATTATGACATTTGTATCATGTGTTTCATTTCTTGCTGTGTTGCAATTTTTTTGCTGCATCCCAATTGTACCTCTACATTGTTCGAGTTTATGTTATTGTTCTCTCACTCTTATGTGATACTGATTATTGTCATTTTTCATGATTACATGCAGATAAGTCCAATCTGACGAAGGCTCAGGCCGAAACGTCATTTGTAACTTGTTTTGGACAAAAACATATATGCTTATGAAAAAAAAATTTTCTTAATACGGACCAATAAAGAGTGATTTTGCATTACTATCCGTTGTGACTTACTGACTTAGTCTGGGAGATATAGAGTGCCGAGGTTACTCACTAATTTTATCTATTATTACCTCTGAGCACCTATATACCAGTGAGCAGAGCTTCCTCTACAGTAGTTCTCCTGATTAGGCATGCCCTTACCTCATGAGCAGGGCATTGCAGCTTTGGTAGCAACCATTACGACATGGACTCTGCTGCTGTGGACCCGGGGAGAGTGAGTGCAGATTCATTGCACCCACACTCCTCACATGAAGGGTCCGCACTCCTAGAAAATGGGGGATACGTTCCCTGAGTGTCTCCCCCCCATATTCTAGACGGTCCAGAGTCGTCGTGGGACCCCTTTATTTTTTTTCTTACAATAAATTGGTGAAAGAGGAAATGTTTTGGGGACTGTTTTTTCAAATAAATTTCTTTTGTCGATTTTTTGTTTTTGTTAGTACTGACAGTTTATGATGTTGGGTATCTAATAGACGCCATGACATCACAAACTGCTGGGCTTGATCTCAGGTGACTTTACAGCTAGTATCAACCCGATTTATTACCCCGTTTGCCACTGCACCAGGGCACGGGATGAGCTGGGGTGAAGCGCCAGGATTGGCGCATCTAGTGGATGCGCCACGTCTGGGGTGCCTGCGGCCTGCTATTTTTAGGCTGTGAAGGCCCAATAACTATGGACCTTCCCACCCTGAGAATACCAGACCACAGCTGTCCGCTTTACCTTGGCTGGTGATCCAATTTGGGGGGTCCCCTACTTTTATTGTGTAATTATTAATATTTATAAAATAATTATAAAAAAGAGCCTGAGGGGACCTCCACATTGGATCCCCAACCACGGTAAAGCTGCCAGCTGTGGTTTTCAGGCTACAGCCGTCTGCTTTACCCTAGCTGGCTATCAAAAATGGGGGGACCCAACGTAATTTTTTTTTTTTAACTATTTTTTAAATAGAAAAAATTAATGGGCTTCCCTGTATTTTGATTGCCAACCAAGGTAACGGCAGGCAGATGGGGGTGGCAACCCATAGCTGTCTGCTTTATCTGCGCTGAGAATCAAAAATACCGCGGAGCGCTACGTCATTTTTTTAAAGATTTATTTTTACAGCACTGTGATGTCCAGCAATCAAAATACAGGGAAGCCCATTTTATTTTTAGTTATTTAAATAAATAATTAAAAAAAATATATGTTAGCTCCCACTGCATTTTTTGTATTGCTAGCTAAGGGTAATCCAAGCAGCTACTGGCTGCTAACCCCCACTGCTTGGTGTTACCTTCACTGGCAATGGAAAATCCAGGGAAGCATTTTTTTTTTTTTTTGCCAAAAAGCTACAAAAAAAGGACGTGAGCTTCGCCATATTTTTGTATGCTAGCCAGGTATAGCAGGCAGGTGCTGGAAGAGTTGGATACAGCGCCAGAAGATGGCGCTTCTATGAAAATGCCATTTTCTGAGGTGGCTGCAGACTGCAATTCGCAGCAGTGGGGCCCAGAAAGCTCAGGCCAACCGGTGGTGCGGATTCCAATCCCCAGCTGCCTAGTTGTACCTGGCTGGACACAAAAATGGGGCAAAGCCTACGTCATTTGTTTTCTAATTATTTCATGAAATTCATGAAATAATAAAAAAAGGGCTTCCCTTTATTTTTGGTTCCCAGCCGGGTACAAATAGGCAACTGGGGGTTGGGGGCAGCCGTACCTGCCTGCTGTACCTGGCTAGCATACAAAAATATGGCGAAGCCACATAATTTTTTCAGGGGGCAAAAAACTTCTGCATACAGTCCTGGATGGAGTATGCTGAGCCTTGTAGTTCTGCAGCTGCTGTCTGTCTGTATGGAGAAGAGCAGACAGCAGCTGCAGAACTACAAGGCTCAGCATACTCCATCCAGGACTGTATGCAGAAGTTTTTTGCCCACCAAAAAAATGACGTGGGCTTCGCCATATTTTTGTATGCTAGCCAGGTACAGCTGGCAGCCACGGGCTGCCTCCAACCCCCAGTTGCCTATTTGTACCCGGCTGGGAACCAAAAATATAGGGAAGCCCGTTTTTTTTAATTATTTCACTTATTTCATGAAATAATTAAAAAACAAATGACGTGGGCTTCGCCCTATTTTTGTGTCCAGCCGGGTACAACTAGGCAGCTGGGGATTGGAATCCGCAGCACAGGTTAGCCCGAGGTTTGTGGGCGCCTCTGCTGCGGATTTCAGTCCGCAGCCGTCCCAGAAAATGGCGCTCTCATAGAAGCGCCATCATCTGGCGCTGTATCCAACTCTTCCAACAGCCCTGGAGCCGGGTGGCTTGTTGGGTAATCATGAGTTAATACTGGCTTTGTTTTACTAGCCAGTATTAAGCCAGAGATTCTTAATGTCAGGCACGTTTGACCCGGCCATTAAGAATCTCCAATAAAGGGTTAAAAAAAAGACACCACACAGAGAAAAAATACTTTAATAGAAATAAATACACAGACACATTAGAGACTCCATCTTTATTACCCCTGTCAGCCCTCCACGATCCTGCTCTTCTGTCTGCTTTCTTTCTAGTGTAGTAGTAGTGACGATTGTAGTGAGGGGCATCACTTGGGGCTGGGGAACCTCCATCCTAACTACAATGCTCACTACAATCGGGAAGCAGCGTGCAGCCTTCACTCCGTGAGTGATCACTGCTGGCTGCTAGCGGTAACGCTGACAGACGCGTTACCATAGCAACGGTGCTCCCGGAGCCGCGGTTAGCGGTGACGTCACCGCTAACTGCGTTGCTATGGCAACGGTGATCTCCGTTAATGACCGGCTGTGTCAGCCGGTCCCTAACGGAACGGGGAGTCGACCGTGTGCTAGAGCATGTCGCCGGTACACGGCGATACACATATGTGCACCGTGTACCGGAGAGATGCACTCGCAGGTCCTACATGACGTGTCATAGTCATGTGACCAGTCTGTAGCCAATGAGATAATAGCCACGTGACTGGTCACATGGCTATTTTGACGTCACGATAGGTCCTGCTTCTCTGCTGGCAGTGCAGGTCACCGGGAGGATTCAGCGATCATCGGATGGAATAGCGGCAGGAGACAGAGTGCAGAAGGGATCGCGAGGACCGGTAAGTGTTATGGCAATGTTTATTAACTGTTTGTGTACATTTATAATGCATTTTTATGTGTTTGTGATTGCCTCCCATTATAGCCTATACGTTCGAGTTCGGTTCGTCGAACGTTCGACGAACCGAACTCGAACGGGACCCCCGTTCGGCGAACCGGCCTCGAGCCGAACCGGGACCGGTTCGCTCATCTCTAATAGTCAGGTCATGATCTGGGTCAGGATACCAGGAGGACACATCGTGGAAACAGAGTAAACTGAGGCATAGTCAATTCACTGTCTGGGGTCTGAATACTAGAAGGAAAAATCGGGCGTACAGGGAGTAAACTCAGGTGCAGCCAGATCATAGTCTAGGGTCAGATAGCAATAATCAGAAAAAGGCAGTGAACAGTAAGTCAGGCCAACAGCATTACTCAAACAGAATGCTATAAATGGCAGAGTTCTGGGATAGACTTCTCAGCTAAGTAGCTGGGCAATCACTCGGAAAATGGAACACCTGAGCACCTACCAGAACCAGATTGGACGACTGTCATTCAACTGTCATTCAGCTGTCATTCAACTCCGATAGCAATAATCAGAACAAGGAGGAGCACAGGAATTCAGGTCAAAATCACCATTCAAACAGAATGCTATGACTGTCAGAATTCTGGGAGAGACTGCTCAGCTAACTAGCTGGGCAATCACTAGGAACATGGAACACCTGAACAACCCAGCATGCCCCAGTTCCTGATTGGATGATTGAAATGTTACTTACCAAACTGACAGCTTACCATGCCCTGATTCCTTAGTGACAGCAGAAATTAACTCATTGCGTCATAGACATACTGAGCAGAGGTATTGTGACACTGTTACACTGGCTGTGAGGCATAAAATAGAACATTGTAAACAAGCCTGCAGGTAAAACAGAAGTTAAAATTGCCGTTATCTGCTTTGAAAAAACAGCAGGCAGTTGCATGCAACTGTCAAAAAATAGAATGATTGGTGAAAACAGGATGCTTTGCCTTGGAGATTTTGCTTGCATCAGAAGCCCCGTTGTATGTTTAAGGCCATGTGCGCACGTCTGCGTATTGAATGATTTTTCACTGTGTCTAGCATTGCAGCGTATACGCATGCGTTCTGCATTCCCAGCAAAGTCTATGCAACTTGTGGAAATTCCATGTCCACATTGCGTTTTAGAACTCAGCGATTTGCATGCTGAAATTTGTGGCCAAAACGCTGCGTTCTAAAAAGCAACATGTCACTTATTTTGTGCGTTTTGGATGCTTTTCCCACTCTGTCTATGGCAGAGCAAGCATTCGGAACAATGAATTCTGCATCCATTCCACATTCAAAATAATTTCACAATGCAGCTTTTCGGCTACGTTTTGAAACGCATATGCAGTGAAAAAACGCTGCGGAATATTTGTCACGCAGAACGCAGACATGCACATATGGCCTAAAAGCAGAACGAGGACTGTAAGGATATGCCCCCACATTCTGTAATCTGTCCTGCCTGTCTTTAATGTAAAACGGATCAGTCCGGAAAAAAGGCAGTTTACAAGTTACAAGTAACACCTAGTGCAATTTTTCACTCAAACACAACTTTTTTGCAGTGAATGTAAAATGCACTTTTGATACATTAGTTAAAATGACAGTGACCATTTAATCTACCTTTTATCTGATCTCAACTGAATTGCTGAATCAATGTAGGGGCAGTGGAGATACAAAAGAATATAGTATATCTTTAGAGACTGATTGCTGTTGGTTATCGCTGAAATGCATAGTCCTGCATATTGTTACATCGTTACCTTTTCTGGCGACATTTCCTTACGTTTGCTGTTGTTACTTAACAACGCCTACCGCCTAATTCAGTCTAGTAGTGATGCTTGTGATGGTGTAGACATCAGGGCCAGAAGCTCTGGGTAGTGCAGCCATGAAGACTACTATGGCATAGACCTGTGATGATGTCCAATCTATCAGTATAGGTGTGCTGTCCATCTGGAATAACCAGATCCTGGCTGCAGCCAAATGAATACCTCCATACCCTACTAAAACACCAACAATTTTGGAGCAAAGTAAGTATATATCATCTGCTGCCCTAAGTTTCCTTGGCTGACCACTGCTTCACTGTTCCTCATTTCTTGATGCCCTCATTGCTGTCGCAGTCATCTCTCTGCTAAGAAAGATTAGTGACAGGTTCTGGGTCTGAGTCTCACTTTACCTGGTGAGACTCTGCTAATTAAATGTGGTTTTCTTTAATTTGGGAAAGAGAGGGTTAATGTAAGTTTGCTTTCCATCAGCCTCAGACTCTGGATTAGGTGTTTCCAGTTTGGACCACTCCCAGTCCCTTTATATACCCTCTGTTGCCAGGAGAGGGTGTTGGTTATTCTTGTTTCATTTGGATTCTGGTCTTGGATAAAGAAGGAGCTGCTGAAACCCTCGCTTTAAGCTGCTGGTGTGGCTGCAGTCTTGGTATTCACTGCAGCTGTCTGTTGTGGTGTTTTTCCCCTGTCTGTCTTCCTTTCTTGGTGTGCTGTATCAGTGCAGGGTTGGGGCTAGCATCCTTCACTTGCCCACTGCCTAGCCGGGACTATTGTAGGGTCATCTCAGGGCTTCAGGTTCAGGGCTTGGAGTGCAGGGTACTGCAGCAGGTAAGTGGATGAAGTGTCCATCTTCCCTATCACTAGTGCTAGGGCCCACTGTTGTTTACCACTCCTTGTTTACCATAGTATTACCTGTTAAGTTGTGTATTTGGCCTCACGCCGGACCGTCCCCTGTTCATGTCGTGACAATTGCATAAAAGTTCAAATCATCCCCTTTTGCCCCATTAAAAATAAAGATGATAAAAAATTAAGTACACAAATATGTGACATAGCCAGGTTCAGAAAAGTCAGTTCTATCAAAATCCAAAAATAATTACCATATTTTTCGGACTATAAAACACACTTTTTTCTCCCAAATGTTGGGGGAAAGTGGGGGGTGCATCTTATAGTCTGAATGTAGGGCATGGCTGCGGGGAATGAGGGTGCTGCGGTGGAGCGGGTCATCGAGGGCATGAGCAGGCTGTAGCAGCGCCTACTGTGACCACATGGACCCGCTCATTTCATATGCACGCCCATCCTCCCACCCATCATCTGTCAGCGCTAAATCCGGAGCTGAAAGGTGGGCGGGATGATTTAAAAGGGATGTGCGCCGCATAATTAACAGCCGGCTTTCGTGATCACCCCTTGCATCTACAGCCTGGAGTGATCAAGTGCGATTGTATTCATTGCTCTCTGCGCATCATCATCAGCGCGAGGCACAGTGAATAAGTATACTCACCCGTCACCGTTGAATGCAGCATCACGATGTCCTCCTGTCTGCCGGCCGCTGCTGTGTTTGGAGTCTAGCGGTGCGCACAGTGATGACGTCATCGCTGTGCACACTGCTAGTCTCCACACACATCAGTGGGCCAGCAGACAGGAGGACATTGCGATGCTGCAGGGAACGGTGACAGCTCCACACAGGTCAGCGGCGCTGCTGCTGACACAGACAGGAAGATGAGCAATGCTGCTGGAGTGAGGAAAGGTGAGTATAAACGTTTATTTTTTTTTGTGTGCCACAGGATGCAAGCCATATAGCAGGATGGCAGTATATAGAAGGATGACGGTATATAGCAGGATGAGGGCATATACCAAGATGGCAATATATACCAGGATGGGGGTATATAGCAGGATGGTTGTATATAGCAGGATGAGGGCATATACTAGGATGGCGCTATGTAGCAGAATGAGGGTATATAGCATAATGAGGGTATATAGCAGGATAGGGGTATATAGCAGTATCGGGGTATATACCAGGATGGTGGTATATAGCAGGATGGGGGCATATACCAGGATGGCAGTGTATAGCAGGATGGGGTATATAGCAGGATGAGGGCATATACCAGATGGCAGTATATAGCAGGATTGGGGTATATAGCAGGATGAGGGCATATACCAGGATGGCGCTATGTAGCAGGATGGTGGCTATACCAGGATGAGGGACATATATATACAAGGATGGGGATTATATACAAGGCAGGAGGATCATTACCAAGATGGGGTACCTTAGTAGAGCATTTGGGGACATTACCCCCATAACAGTGTCAGCAGATGATTCTCACCCAATAACAGTGTGTCATGACAACATTTTTTGCTTAAAATTTTATTTTCCTATTTTCCGGTGCGTCTTATAGTCCGAAAAATACGGTAACCCTATCGATGAACACTGTAAGAAAACATATAAATAACGCCATAATTAAGATTTTTTGATCATTGCAATACCTCAAAAAATGCTGTAACAAGCGATCAAAAAATCATATCTACGCCATAATAGTGCAAATAATAACGTTGTTTTGCCCCACAAAAAATAAGCCATCACACAAATCCATCGACTGAAATATGGAAACGTTAAAGGAAGACATCAGCGAACGCGAACAGTGAAGTGTGTAATAAAATAAAGTCAAAGTGATTTGGGCAATTAGAGGTTTTGCAGTTTTTTAATTTCCAGCAGTATAAATTGCTGTGAATTAACAATTTGGGGAAAAAAATTGATGAATGAGGCAAATTTGAATTTCAAAAGATTTGATCCCCTTAGATGAATAGATATATAAATATAGATAAACTTCCAGACTTTATGTAATTTCAAAAATTACTTCAAGTTTTGCAAATTGCATTAAACAATGAACTTTGTTAAAATATGCTAATTTCATGTAAAGTATGTTTGGCTGTTGGCTACAATCTAGAACAAATTGTTTTTTAATTTGAATAGTCTTTTCCAAGCAAATGTTAAGCCAAACATTCTGCTCATCATTATTATTTTCTGAAAGGAATGAAATCTTATTATTATATCCATTTACTCGTAAAAGTGACTTCTGAAAATCCTGGTGACTTTATCATTAATCTAGGAATTATTTAAAATTATTGAAATCAAAAGCTCGAAAATCCACATGTAAAGCAAATTAGAATATTATTACTGTTCAATCACATGAAGTAGCATTTCATGGGAATCAACATAATTTAACATAATAAAAGCTTCAATGTTGCAAAAAAATGTTTCCTGGACATAACAGATAATGCTCATTTTATAGAAAACACAAATCGTTAAAGGGAATCGGTCACCAGGTTTTTGCTTCTCCATCTGAGAGCAGCATAATGTAGGGGCAGAGACCCTGATTCCAGCGCGAAATCACTTACTGAGCTGTTTGCTGTCATATTGATAACATTACCATTTTCTTTGCTGCAGATATAGCAGTTACTTCAATGTGGAGCTCTATAACCCCACCCACATCACTGATTGGCAGCTTTCTGTCCATATATAGTGTAGACAGAAAGCTGTCAATCATTGGTGGGAGAGGGGTTATACAGAGATCATGGACTACATGGACTACATGGCAGAAGAGTTACTAGTGCTCTAGTGGTTGATACCTTTTAATGGCTAACTGAAAAGATGGTAATAATTGCAAGCTTTCGAGACTACTCAGGTCTCTTCATCAGGCATGGCATATATACCATGCCTGATGAAGAGACCTGAGTAGTCTCGAAAGCTTGCAATTATTACCATCTTTTCAGTTAGCCATTAAAAGGTATCAACCACTGAGGACTCTCTGTTCTTTTAAACAATTTTTTTATCTCTACTGGCTAACACGGTACAAAGATATATTTTACTTGTAGTGCTCTAGTGATAATCTAGTGCGGATTAAAAATTGATTTTATCAAAGCTCCACTAAGCAGCCCAGTAAGTGACACATCGCTGGAATCAGTATCTCTGCCCCTACATCACGTTGCTCTCAAATTAGGTGGCAAAAACCTGGTGACAGATTCTCGTTAATAGATCAAACATATTGGTATTTCATCAAAGACATCTTATTTTTATCACTCTGTATGCAAAGACATTATCTGAGTATGACCCCGGTGACGTTTTAATACCCCACTATTATTTCTCTGGATAAGACTCATGTTTTAAGGGTGCTTCACACACAGCGAGATCGCTACTGAGATCGCTGCTGAGTCACGGTTTTTGTGACCTCATTAGCGATCTCACTGTGTGTGACACTGAGCAGCGATCTGGCCCCTGCTGTGAGATCGCTGCTCGTTACACACAGCCCTGGTTCGTTTTTTATTGTTTCTCTCCCGCTGATAAGCACACATCGCTGTGTGTGACAGCGAGAGAGCAACAATCCTGAATGTGAAGAGAGCAGGAGCCGGCATCTGACAGCCTGCGGTAAGCTGTAACTAAGGTAAACATCGGGTAACCAAGGTGGTTACCCGATATTTACATTCGTTACCAGCCTCCGCAGCTCTCACGCTGCCAGTGCCGGCTCCTGCTCCCTGCACACACAAAGCTAGGCGGTGTGCGCTGGTAACTAATGTAAACATCGGGTAACCATACCGATGTTTACCTTAGTTACCAGTGTCCGCAGCTTCCAGACGCCGGCTCCGTGCAAGCGCAGCATTGCTTGCACGTCGCTGATGGCTGGGGGCTGGTCACTGGTCGCTGGTGAGATCTGCCTGTTTGACAGCTCACCAGCGACCATGTAGCGACTAGAGATGAGCGAATCGGTCCCGGTTCGGCTCGAGGTCGGTTCGCCGAACGGAGGTCCCGTTCGAGTTCGGCTCGTCGAACGTTCGACTAACCAAACTCGAACTGCATAGGAAACAATGGCAGGCAATCACAAACACATAAAAACACCTAGAAAACACCCTCAAAGGTGTCCAAAAGGTGACAAACAACTCACAACACAACACAAACACATGGGAAAGTGACAAGGACATATACTCATGCGAAAACAAAACAGCTGGACAAGGAAAAAGAGGAGGACACACAGATATATGAGTATATGCAAGGAAACATCGATTCCATTATTGTGCCACTTGAGCCCTGCTCATTTTAGGCTTCCAATCTTGATAAATTGCCTGAGCTCGCCACGTACGCCTTGGGGATCTTGTCGTGTCCTGCAGCCAGCGTTCTCTCGGAACCTGTCTTCAGTGCTGCTGGGGGTCTGCTGGCAGATAAGCACACGTGTCTGTCCACTGACAATGTGGACATGGCTCTCAGAGGACTTTTCTTCCCCTGGGTCAGCCAGGGGACGGGAAAGGCACGCGTATTTTTGAGAGTGCTTCATGCAAAGCATCTTTTTCTTTTTCAAAAGGGGGCTCAACCGATGCCAGTCAAGTGGGGGGGGGGTGTGCCCCAGTTATTGGAAACGAGGGAGACTGTGGTTGGAGTCCCCTCGCTGTGTTTCTAAAAGAACCAAGATGAACAAGTCATGGCTCTCAGAGGACTTTTCTTCCCCTAGGTCAGCCAGGGGATGGGAAAGGCATGCGTATTTTTGAGAGTGCTTCATGCAAAGCATCTTTTTCTTTTTCAAAAGGGGGCTCAACCGATGCCAGTCAAGTGGGGGGTGTGTGGCCCAGTTAGTGGAAACGAGGGAGACTGTGGTTGGAGTCCCCTCGCTGTGTTTCTAAAAGAACCAAGATGAACAAGTCATGGCTCTCAGAGGACTTTTCTTCCCCTGGGTCAGCCAGGGGACGGGAAAGGCACGCGTATTTTTGAGAGTGCTTCATGCAAAGCATCTTTTTCTTTTGCAAAAGGGGGCTCAACCGATGCCAGTCAAGTGGGGGGGGGTGTGGCCCAGTTAGTGGAAACGAGGGAAACTGTGGTTGGAGTCCCTCGCTGTGTTTCTAAAAGAACCAAGATGAACAAGTCATGGCTCTCAGAGGACTTTTCTTCCCCTGGGTCAGCCAGGGGACGGGAAAGGCACGCGTATTTTTGAGAGTGCTTCATGCAAAGCATCTTTTTCTTTTTCAAAAGGGGGCTCAACCGATGCCAGTCAAGTGGGGGAGGTGTGGCCCAGTTAGTGGAAACGAGGGAGACTGTGGTTGGAGTCCCCTCGCTGTGTTTCTAAAAGAACCAAGATGAACAAGTCATGGCTCTCAGAGGACTTTTCTTCCCCTGGGTCAGCCAGGGGACGGGAAAGGCACGCGTATTTTTGAGAGTGCTTCATGCAAAGCATCTTTTTCTTTTTCAAAAGGGGGCTCAACCAATGCCAGTCAAGTGGGGGGTGTGTGGCCCAGTTAGTGGAAACGAGGGAGACTGTGGTTGGAGTCCCCTCGCTGTGTTTCTAAAAGAACCAAGATGAACAAGTCATGGCTCTCAGAGGACTTTTTTTCCCTGGGTCAGCCAGGGGACGGGAAAGGCACGCGTATTTTTGAGAGTGCTTCATGCAAAGCATCTTTTTCTTTTTCAAAAGGGGGCTCAACCGATGCCAGTCAAGTGGGGTGTGTGTGGCCCAATTTTTGGAAACAAGGGAGACTGTGGTTGGAGTCCCCTTACTGTGTTTTACATGCTTTTAGAAGGGCATGACATGGCTTAGAGGTTGACTTTCAGCATCTGGAAACTGTTGGCTACCAAATTGCTGCCTTTCCAACCTTTTTAACCGAGGATTTTCGAGACCTTATGCCCATCGCAGTGCCCCAAGAGCCGATGCCATGGCGCCACTCCTTCTCCAACAAAGGCGTGCACGCGCTACACCAGCATGTCGCACTAAACATTACTGATTCCTTGAGAAACTCTGTGTGACAGGGTGCATTTCACCACAGATAATTGGCCCAGTAAGCATGGACAGGGGCGTTACATGTCGCTGACTGGGCAATGGGTTACTGTGGGGAGAGATGGAGAAGGGTCTGCTGTACAAGTCTTGCCGTCCCCACGAGTTGTTTCAATCCTTCTTCTGTATGTAGAAGTTAATACACTGCTTCTGCCTCTTCAACCTCGTGTGGGTCCTCCACCTTGGCGCAAACCCTGTGTGGTCAGGCCACCCTTCCTTGTAACTGCGCACAAGGAATACCACACACCTCCTTACTATGCTGGCAGCAGAGCTCAATGCCATCAGGCGGTCAAAGGTTTACTTTGAAATGTATGGGAAATGTGAGTCACACCGCTGAGAAGTTGTGGACGGTTAGCTCTGGAGACCGAGTTTCATCAATGGTTGTCTCCACTCAACCAGCAGCCAGGAAAGGCCGGGTGCGACAATGATGCAAACATGGGTGCG
This sequence comes from Anomaloglossus baeobatrachus, assembly GCF_048569485.1. Lineage (NCBI taxonomy): Eukaryota > Metazoa > Chordata > Amphibia > Anura > Aromobatidae > Anomaloglossus > Anomaloglossus baeobatrachus. The sequence continues at coordinate 94,330,617 of NC_134357.1, forward strand.
GCCCTTCGCTGTGACAATGTGACACACGTGCCTTGTGTGGTTCACGTATTGAACCTGGTTGTCCAGCAATTTTTAAAGCACTATCCTGGCCCACATGGCCTTCTGCAGAGAGCACGATGTAACGCCTTCCTTAATCCATACACTCAGATGGGCTGTAAATGATAGGCTAGAGGGAAGCCACTCACCAAGCAGGACCCCTAGAACCCTGAAACCCTTTAACCCCTATACAGGGATTAGGAATTACACAGGGCCCAAGGTGATTAATACCTGTGGAAGGCTGCAGTTCCAGAGAATAGTAGTCAGGCAGGGTCAAAACATTAATTGAGGAACAGGAACAGAATGGGATGGCCAGGACTTAATCAGAAAACAAGCAGAGGTGAAATGCGGATCGGCCAACAAGGTACATAAACAGCAAGCAGGAAAAGTAGTCAGGTAACAAGCACACAAAATCATAAAACTGAACTGGGGGTAAAATTAACCAGAGGTTCATAGCTATGTCTGGCAGTGGTCTGCAGACAGGATGGGCATAAAAAAGGGTGTGGTGTCTTCCCATTGGTTGTAGCTGAATGATGGTATTTCATCTGTGAGATACCCACCAGCTACATTCAGCCAGAGATTCTGCATCTGTCAAGGTAATGCAGCCCAGTGGGTGAGCATAACCTGCGTCCACCTGCGCCGCTGGCATCGACTCCTCTCCCATCATCAGCACTATGCATGAAAGGAACACGTTGTCACCTGGCGACCGGAGTACAAATTGACGGAGCGTACTCCGTTGGTGACTTAACAGCCGTGTGCGGCAATGATGCAAACCTGGCTGCGGGCCATCGTCAGGGCAATGTGACACACGTGCCTTGTATGGCTCACGTGTTGAACCTAATTCTCCAGCAATTTTTAAAACACCATCCCGGCCTACATGGCCTTGTGCAGTGGGCACGCTCGACTATGTGCTCACACAGCAGCTCAACAACTTTCGGCGCTACAGAAGTCTTTAGGTCTGGTGGTTAAACGCCTGAAATGCGATGTGCCGAGACGCAGGAATTTGAATCTGCACATGTTGCAGCGTTTGTGGCAGCACCGCCGAACCCTGCTGCAATACGTTATGACATATAGCCTGGGATAACTTGATCCAGAGGTGGTGCAGATCACGCTGCTGGAGTGGTGTCAGATCAAGGACCTATGCACCCTGCTACACAGTTTACAAATGTCGACGAAGATGTTTAGCACTGGCAATGTCATTCTCAGCGTGACAATTCTGGTCATCTACATGATGGAGCACACTGTAATTATTATTCGGAGTCAGGTGTTGGGACAAGAGGAAGGGGAGGAAGTACAGGAGGAGTCATATGCGGAAGGGATAACAAGATCTACGAGGTCCAGATGGTCAGCGGCACCTATGCGGCAGTCATGGTGAGGGAGAGGGATTAACAAGGGCGCATAGTATCAGCAAAAAGTGTTGAGGAAGGTGCAGGAGCCCATGAAGAAATGGAGGACGAACTGGCGATGGGCATGGAAGACTCAGCAGATGAGTGAGAGCTTGCTCACATTTCGGTTGTGCGAGGTTGTGGGGAGAGGGCAGAGGAAGGAGGCACGATTCTCACCTCTCTGCCACCAACACACCAAGGACTTGGTCCTCCTGGATGCACAAGACACATGAGCGCCTTCTTGCTGCACTACCTACAACATGACCCTCGGATTGTACGAATTCAAAGTAATCCTGAATACTGGGTTGCCACACTGTTAGATCCCCGGTACAAGACAAAATTTGGCGAAATAATTCCTGCCATAGAAATGGACGCACGTATACAGGAGTATCTGCAGAATGTGGTACGCAATCTTAGATCTGCTTTTCCACTAAACACCAGTGCTGCAAAGAGTGAATCTCAACGCTTTGTCATGGATAGGAGGAAATGGTCTTTTACTTGTCCACATCTGAGGGACCGAGGGCTGGCTGCTGTGCTGAGATGGCGTTGAGTACGGTGTCCCTGCAGAGTTGCACTTTTGGTCATATACCAAAATGAGTTGAAAAGGACAGATGCTGGTGGAAAGGGGAACAGGTGTGTTGGAAAGGGGAAAAAAGTTTTGGTCCGTGGATTTGGTGGTTAAGCAACAGTAACATTTGCTGAAGAAACACCATCTGTTACAGTGGGACTGGCAGATTTAGATAAGGTGGTATATACTATGTTACCGCTATATAACGAAAATTAATAAGAAAAGAAAGAGAAAGGTATATATCCCCATCAGCAGTCAGTGTCCACCGTGCTCCTAGTTGGAAAAGGAGAGGTTGGCAACTGGAAGGTTTGGTGGAGGATACAGAGCTGTGTGGCTATGAAACTAATAGTAGCCTGAACCGAGTTAGACGCCATTCGGATCTGGAGACTGGGAGCCCTGTTAGCGTCACTGGGTCCACATGCCCACCCAGCCCAGGAACTCCCTGTTAATAACACAGGGGCCATTGATTACGCTGACCGTGTGCGTAGGGGCCACACCTGTGGACAGCAGGCGCATCAGCAGCAGCAGGCCTGTTAATGCCACTGGGCTGCACAAGCAGGACTGGTAGGACAGGAGCTGGTCTTAACCGTTCTGCGTTACCAACTGTGGTGGTGGCCTGCATCGACACCCTATCCCTGCCTACCTCTGGCCTAAAGCCGCAATGGGTTCAACACATGGAGGTGTGCTCTTTCGGAGCATAATAGAAGACTGCGCACCTCCTTGTTGGCTCCAGCCCCTTTTATAACCTGGGTCCGCCCCAAACCAGGGTGAACCACAATGCACCTCCTGGAGACAAAAGTAGAGTGACACGTCATGAGTGGCATAACTAGCGTCCTATTTGGAACCGCAACTTCAATGATGACCTCATGGCTGCCATGACCCAAACACCTCACCAGTCATCGTCTGACCATCAATAATGTGGTGACAAGTCATAGAAGCAGGCCTCTGCAAGCCATTTGGGAGTGGCCTGGCCACATCGTCAGGACACCTGATGCCCTGTGGTCTAAATGGGACCCCCACATCAGGGGCAGGGCCAAAGAGTTCATAACCGGACATAGTCTCTGATGCAGTAAGTGCCTGAGCATGCTCAGTAGCATGAAATACAGTAAGACTATCAGCTTTATGGTGTCTAGGCACAACACAGGACCTAGACCCGGCACGGAGTGCAAGTACCTGTGCAAAGAGGCTTTTCGCACTAAGTGTGGGAGCATGCGCTGTATCCCGAAATGAAGACTTAGCCTCAGCAATGGCACAGTCAGGCTGAGCATACTCACTAGGCGAAACACTGTAGTTAGGCTGCAGCTGGGGTAAATCGCCACACGCATGCGCACTAGCTGCCTCTCCACACTTAGACGTGGAGGAGAAATTGCTCTTCGGGTGTGAACTTGGAGATGCTGTCTATGAACAGAAGGAAAAGCTAAAGGAAGCCTCACTTTCTATCCCTCCGAATTATCAAATGCAGCAATGAATTCCCTGAGTTTGCTATAACATTAGCGTAGCAAAATGTGCATGAGGGTGTCATGTAGAGGTGCTAGAAATAGCTTGGCACCAGTGGGGCAGTAATGGAATACAACAGCCAGTTCTATGATGCCACTAAATGGCAGTATTTTTTGCTATCATTATAGCTTATTAAAAACAGAGCAGGAGGGTGTCATGCAGAGGTGCTGCACATAGATTTGCACTAGTGTGACTAGACAAAAGTACAATAGCCACGTTTAGGATGCCACTAGGTACACTGACTGTTTGCTAGTATAATGGCTTAGTAACAATGAGTTTGAGTGTGCAATGCAGGCAGAGGTGCTGCAAATATCTGTGCAATAGTGGGACTATACAGAAGTCCAATAGCCACATTTAGGATGACACTAAGTTCACTCAGTGTTTGCTAGTATAATGGCTTAGTAACAATAAGTTTGAGTGTGCAATGCAGGCAGAGGTGCTGCAAATATCTTTGCACTAGTGGGACTATACAGAAGTCCAATAGCCACGTTTGAGATGCCACTAGGTACACTGACTGTTTGCTAGTATAATGGCTTAGTTAAAAAGAGTTTGAGTGTGCAATGCAGGCAGATGTGCTGCAAATATCTTTCCACTAGTGTGACTACACAAAAGTACAATAGCCACGTTTAGGGTGCCACTAGGTACACTGACTGTTTGCTAGTATAATGGCTTAGTTAAAAAGAGTTTGAGTGTGCAATGCAGGCAGACGTGCTGCAAATATCTTTCCACTAGTGTGACTACACAAAAGTACAATAGCCACGTTTAGGATGCCACTAGTTACAATGACTGTTTGCTAGTATAATGGCTTAGTTAAAAAGAGTTTGATTGTGCAATGCAGGCAGACGTGCTGCAAATATCTTTCCACTAGTGTGACTAGACAAAAGTACAATAGCCACGTTTAGGATGCCACTAGGTACACTGACTGTTTGCTAGTATAATGGCTTAGTTAAAAAGAGTTTGAGTGTGCAATGCAGGCAGACGTGCTGCAAATATCTTTCCACTAGTGTGACTACACAAAAGTACAATAGCCACGTTTAGGATGCCCCTAGGTACACTGACTGTTTGCTAGTATAATGGCTTAGTTAAAAAGAGTTTGAGTGTGCAATGCAGGCAGACGTGCTGCAAATATCTTTCCACTAGTGTGACTACACAAAAGTACAATAGCCACGTTTAGGATGCCCCTAGGTACACTGACTGTTTGCTAGTATAATGGCTTAGTTAAAAAGAGTTTGAGCGTGCAATGCAGGCAGACGGGCTGCAAATATCTTTCCACTAGTGTGACTAGACAAACGTCCAATAGCCACGTTTTAAGATGCGACTAGGTACACTGATTGTTTGCTAGTATAATGGCTTAGTTAAAAAGAGTTTGAGTGTGCAATGCAGGCAGACGTGCTGCAAATATCTTTCCACTAGTGAGACTAGACAAAAGTACAATAGCCACGTTTAGGATGCCACTAGGTACACTGACTGTTTGCTAGTATAATGGCTTAGTTAAAAAGAGTTTGAGTGTGCAATGCAGGCAGACGTGCTGCAAATATCTTTCCACTAGTGTGACTACACAAAAGTACAATAGCCACGTTTAGGATGCCACTGGGTACACTGACTGTTTGCTAGTATAATGGCTTAGTTAAAAAGAGTTTGAGTGTGCAATGCAGGCAGACGTTCTGCAAATATCTTTCCACTAGTGTGACTAGACAAAAGTACAATAGCCACGTTTAGGATGCCACTAGGTACACTGACTGTTTGCTAGTATAATGGCTTAGTTAAAAAGAGTTTGATTGTGCAATGCAGGCAGACGTGCTGCAAATATCTTTCCACTAGTGTGACTACACAAAAGTACAATAGCCACGTTTAGGATGCCACTAGGTACAATGACTGTTTGCTAGTATAATGGCTTAGTTAAAAAGAGTTTGAGTGTGCAATGCAGGCAGACGTGCTGCAAATATCTTTCCACTAGTGTGACTACACAAAAGTACAATAGCCACGTTTAGGATGCCACTAGGTACACTGACTGTTTGCTAGTATAATGGCTTAGTTAAAAAGAGTTTGAGTGTGCAATACAGGCAGACGTGCTGCAAATATCTTTCTACTAGTGTGACTACACAAAAGTACAATAGCCACGTTTAGGATGCCACTAGGTACACTGACTGTTTGTTAGTATAATGGCTTAGTTAAAAAGAGTTTGAGTGTGCAATGCAGGCAGACGTGCTGCAAATATCTTTCCACTAGTGTGACTACACAAAAGTACAATAGCCACGTTTAGGATGCCCCTAGGTACACTGACTGTTTGCTAGTATAATGGCTTAGTTAAAAAGAGTTTGAGTGTGCAATGCAGGCAGACGTGCTGCAAATATCTTTCCACTAGTGTGACTACACAAAAGTACAATAGCCACGTTTAGGATGCCACTAGGTACACTGACTGTTTGCTAGTATAATGGCTTAGTTAAAAAGAGTTTGAGTGTGCAATGCAGGCAGACGTGCTGCAAATATCTTTCCACTAGTGTGACTACACAAAAGTACAATAGCCACGTTTAGGATGCCACTAGGTACACTGACTGTTTGTTAGTATAATGGCTTAGTTAAAAAGAGTTTGAGTGAGCAATGCAGGCAGACGTGCTGCAAATATCTTTCCACCAGTGTGACTAAACAAAAGTACAATAGCCACGTTTAGGATGCCACTAGGTACACTGACTGTTTGCTAGTATAATGGCTTAATTAAAAAGAGTTTGAGTGTGCAATGCAGGCAGACGTGCTGCAAATATCTTTCCACTAGTGTGACTACACAAAAGTACAATAGCCACGTTTAGGATGCCACTAGGTACACTGACTGTTTGCTAGTATAATGGCTTAGTTAAAAAGAGTTTGAGTGTGCAATGCAGGCAGACGTGCTGCAAATATCTTTCCACTAGTGTGACTAGACAAAAGTACAATAGCCACGTTTAGGATGCCACTAGGTGCACTGACTGTTTGCTAGTATAATTGCTTAGTTAAAAAGAGTTTGAGTGTGCAATGCAGGCAGACGTGCTGCAAATATCTTTCCACTAGTGTGGCTACACAAAAGTACAATAGCCACGTTTAGGATGCCACTAGGTAAACTGACTGTTTGCTAGTATAATGGCTTAGTTAAAAAGAGTTTGAGTGTGCAATGCAGGCAGACGTGCTGCAAATATCTTTCCACTAGTGTGACTACACAAAAGTACAATAGCCACGTTTAGGATGCCACTAGGTACACTGACTGTTTGATAGTATAATGGCTTAGTTAAAAAGAGTTTGAGTGTGCAATGCAGGCAGACGTGCTGCAAATGTCTTTCCACTAGTGTGACTACACAAAAGTCCAATAGCTACGTTTAGGATGCCACTAGGTACACTGACTGTTTGCTAGTATAATGGCTTAGTTAAAAAGAGTTTGAGTGTGCAATGCAGGCAGACGTGCTGCAAATATCTTTCCACTAGTGTGACTACACAAAGGTCCAATAGCCACGTTTAGGATGCCACTAGGTACACTGACTGTTTGCTAGTATAATGGCTTAGTTAAAAAGAGTTTGAGTGTGCAATGCAGGCAGACGTGCTGCAAATAACTTTCCACTAGTGTGACTACACAAAAGTACAATAGCCACGTTTAGGATGCCACTAGGTACACTGACTGTTTGTTAGTATAATGGCTTAGTTAAAAAGAGTTTGAGTGTGCAATGCAGGCAGACGTGCTGCAAATATCTTTCCACTAGTGTGACTACACAAAAGTACAATAGCCACGTTTAGGATGCCACTAGGTACACTGACTGTTTGCTAGTATAATGGCTTAGTTAAAAAGAGTTTGAGTGTGCAATGCAGGCAGACGTGCTGCAAATATCTTTCCACTAGTGTGACTACACAAAGGTCCAATAGCCACGTTTAGGATGCCACTAGGTACACTGACTGTTTGCTAGTATAATGGCTTAGTTAAAAAGAGTTTGAGTGTGCAATGCAGGCAGACGTGCTGCAAATATCTTTCCACTAGTGTGACTACACAAAATTACAATAGCCACGTTTAGGATGCCACTAGGTACACTGACAGTTTGCTAGTATAATGGCTTAGTTAAAAAGAGTTTGAGTGTGCAATACAGGCAGACGTGCTGCAAATATCTTTCCACAAGTGTGACTACACAAAAGTACAATAGCCAAGTTGAGGATGCCACTAGGTACACTGACTGTTTGCTAGTATAATGACTTAGTTAAAAAGAGTTTGAGTGTGCAATGCAGGCAGACGTGCTGCAAATATCTTTCCACTAGTGTGACTACACAAAAGTACAATAGCCACGTTTAGGATGCCACTAGGTACACTGACTGTTTGCTAGTATAATCGCTTAGTTAAAAAGAGTTTGAGTGTGCAATGCAGGCAGACGTGCTGCAAATATCTTTCCACTAGTGTGACTAGACAAAAGTACAATAGCCACGTTTAGGATGCCACTAGGTACACTGACTGTTTGCTAGTATAATGGCTTAGTTAAAAAGAGTTTGAGTGTGCAATGCAGGCAGACGTGTGCTGCAAATATCTTTCCACTAGTGTGACTACACAAAAGTACAATAGCCACGTTTAGGATGCCACTAGGTACACTGACTGTTTGCTAGTATAATGGCTTAGTTAAAAAGAGTTTGAGTGCGCAATGCAGGCAGACGTGCTGCAAATGTCTTTCCACTAGTGTGACTACACAAAAGTCCAATAGCCACGTTTAGGATGCCACTAGGTACACTGACTGTTTGCTAGTATAATGGCTTAGTTAAAAAGAGTTTGAGTGTGCAATGCAAGCAGACGTGCTGCAAATATCTTTCCACTAGTGTGACTACACAAAGGTCCAATAGCCACGTTTAGGATGCCACTAGGTACACTGACTGTTTGCTAGTATAATGGCTTAGTTAAAAAGAGTTTGAGTGTGCAATGCAGGCAGACGTGCTGCAAATATCTTTCCACCAGTGTGACTAAACAAAAGTACAATAGCCACATTTAGGATGCCACTAGGTACACTGACTGTTTGCTAGTATAATGGCTTAGTTAAAAAGAGTTTGAGTGTGCAATGCACGCAGACGTGCTGCAAATATCTTTCCACTAGTGTGACTACACAAAAGTCCAATAGCCACGTTTAGGATGCCACTAGGTACACTGACTGTTTGCTAGTATAATGGCTTAGTTAAAAAGAGTTTGTGTGCAATGCAGGCAGACATGCTGCATATATCTTTCCACTAGTGTGACTACACAAACGTACAATAGCCACGTTTAGGATGCCACTAGGTACACTGACTGTTTGCTAGTATAATGGCTTAGTTAAAAAGAGTTTGAGTGTGCAATGCAGGCAGACGTGCTGCAAATATCTTTCCACTAGTGTGGCTACACAAAAGTACAATAGCCACGTTTAGGATGCCACTAGGTACACTGACTGTTTGCTAGTATGATGGCTTAGTTAAAAAGAGTTTGAGTGTGCAATGCAGGTAGACGTGCTGCAAATATCTTTCCACTAGTGTGACTAGACAAAAGTCCAATAGCCACGTTTAGGATGCCACTAAGTACACTGACTGTTTGCTAGTATAATGGCTTAGTTAAAAAGAGTTTGAGTGTGCAATGCAGTCAGACGTGCTACAAATATCTTTCCACTATTGTGACTACACAAAAGTACAATAGCCACGTTTAGGATGCCACTAGGTACACTGACTGTTTGCTAGTATAATGGCTTAATTAAAAAGAGTTTGAGTGTGCAATGCAGGCAGACGTGCTGCAAATATCTTTCCACTAGTGTGACTACACAAAAGTACAATAGCCACGTTTAGGATGCCACTAGGTACACTGACTGTTTGCTAGTATAATGGCTTAGTTAAAAAGAGTTTGAGTGTGCAATGCAGGCAGACGTGCTGCAAATATCTTTCCACTAGTGTGACTAGACAAAAGTCCAATAGCCACGTTTAGGATGCCACTAGGTACACTGACTGTTTGCTAGTATAATGGCTTAGTTAAAAAGAGTTTGAGTGTGCAATGCAGTCAGACGTGCTACAAATATCTTTCCACTATTGTGACTACACAAAAGTACAATAGCCACGTTTAGGATGCCACTAGGTACACTGACTGTTTGCTAGTATAATGGCTTAGTTAAAAAGAGTTTGAGTGTGCAATGCAGGCAGACGTGCTGCAAATATCTTTCCACTAGTGTGACTACACAAAAGTACAATAGCCACGTTTAGGATGCCACTAGGTACACTGACTGTTTGCTAGTATAATGGCTTAGTTAAAAAGAGTTTGAGTGTGCAATGCAGGCAGACGTGCTGCAAATATCTTTCCACTAGTGTGACTACACAAAAGTACAATAGCCACGTTTAGGATGCCACTAGGTACACTGACTGTTTGCTAGTATAATGGCTTAGTTAAAAAGAGTTTGAGTGTGCAATGCAGTCAGACGTGCTACAAATATCTTTCCACTATTGTGACTACACAAAAGTACAATAGCCACGTTTAGGATGCCACTAGGTACACTGACTGTTTGCTAGTATAATGGCTTAGTTAAAAAGAGTTTGAGTGTGCAATGCAGGCAGACGTGCTGCAAATATCTTTCCACTACTGTGACTACACAAAAGTACAATAGCCACGTTTAGGATGCCACTAGGTACACTGACTGTTTGCTAGTATAATGGCTTAGTTAAAAAGAGTTTGAGTGTGCAATGCAGGCAGACGTGCTGCAAATATCTTTGCACTAGTGTGACTACACAAAAGTCCAATAGCCACGTTTAGGATGCCACTAGGTACACTGACTGTTTGCTAGTATAATGGCTTAGTTAAAAAGAGTTTGAGTGTGCAATGCAGGCAGAAGTGCTGCAAATATCTTTCCACTAGTGTGACTACACAAAAGTACAATAGCCACGTTTAGGATGCCACTAGGTACACTGACTGTTTGCTAGTATAATGGCTTAGTTAAAAAGAGTTTGAGTGTGCAATGCAGGCAGACGTGCTGCAAATGTCTTTCCACTAGTGTGACTACACAAAAGTACAATAGCCATGTTTAGGATGCCACTAGGTACACTGACTGTTTGCTAGTATAATGGCTTAGTTAAAAAGAGTTTGAGTGTGCAATGCAGGCAGACGTGCTGCAAATATCTTTCCACTAGTGTGACTACACAAAAGTACAATAGCCACGTTTAGGATGCCACTAGGTACACTGACTGTTTGCTAGTATAATGGCTTAGTTAAAAAGAAATTGAGTGTGCAATGCAGGCAGACGTGCTGCAAATATCTTTCCACTAGTGTGACTAGACAAAAGTACAATAGCCACGTTTAGGATGCCACTAGGTACACTGACTGTTTGCTAGTATAATGGCTTAGTTAAAAAGAAATTGAGTGTGCAATGCAGGCAGACGTGCTGCAAATATCTTTCCACTAGTGTGACTACACAAAAGTACAATAGCCACGTTTAGGATGCCACTAGGTACACTGACTGTTTGCTAGTATAATGGCTTAGTTAAAAAGAGTTTGAGTGTGCAATGCAGGCAGACGTGCTGCAAATATCTTTCCACTAGTGTGACTACACAAAAGTACAATAGCCACGTTTAGGATGCCACTAGGTACACTGACTGTTTGCTAGTATAATGGCTTAGTTAAAAAGAGTTTGAGTGTGCAATGCAGTCAGACGTGCTACAAATATCTTTCCACTATTGTGACTACACAAAAGTACAATAGCCACGTTTAGGATGCCACTAGGTACACTGACTGTTTGCTAGTATAATGGCTTAGTTAAAAAGAGTTTGAGTGTGCAATGCAGGCAGACGTGCTGCAAATATCTTTCCACTACTGTGACTACACAAAAGTACAATAGCCACGTTTAGGATGCCACTAGGTACACTGACTGTTTGCTAGTATAATGGCTTAGTTAAAAAGAGTTTGAGTGTGCAATGCAGGCAGACGTGCTGCAAATATCTTTGCACTAGTGTGACTACACAAAAGTCCAATAGCCACGTTTAGGATGCCACTAGGTACACTGACTGTTTGCTAGTATAATGGCTTAGTTAAAAAGAGTTTGAGTGTGCAATGCAGGCAGAAGTGCTGCAAATATCTTTCCACTAGTGTGACTACACAAAAGTACAATAGCCACGTTTAGGATGCCACTAGGTACACTGACTGTTTGCTAGTATAATGGCTTAGTTAAAAAGAGTTTGAGTGTGCAATGCAGGCAGACGTGCTGCAAATGTCTTTCCACTAGTGTGACTACACAAAAGTACAATAGCCATGTTTAGGATGCCACTAGGTACACTGACTGTTTGCTAGTATAATGGCTTAGTTAAAAAGAGTTTGAGTGTGCAATGCAGGCAGACGTGCTGCAAATATCTTTCCACTAGTGTGACTACACAAAAGTACAATAGCCACGTTTAGGATGCCACTAGGTACACTGACTGTTTGCTAGTATCATGGCTTAGTTAAAAAGAGTTTGAGTGTGCAATGCAGGCAGACGTGCTGCAAATATCTTTCCACTAGTGTGACTAAACAAAAGTACAATAGCCACGTTTAGTATGCCACTAGGTACACTGACTGTTTGCTAGTATAATGGCTTAGTTAAAAAGAAATTGAGTGTGCAATGCAGGCAGACGTGCTGCAAATATCTTTCCACTAGTGTGACTACACAAAAGTACAATAGCCACGTTTAGGATGCCACTAGGTACACTGACTGTTTGCTAGTATCATGGCTTAGTTAAAAAGAGTTTGAGTGTGCAATGCAGGCAGACGTGCTGCAAATATCTTTCCACTAGTGTGACTAAACAAAAGTACAATAGCCACGTTTAGTATGCCACTAGGTACACTGACTGTTTGCTAGTATAATGGCTTAGTTAAAAAGAAATTGAGTGTGCAATGCAGGCAGACGTGCTGCAAATATCTTTCCACTAGTGTGACTAGACAAAAGTACAATAGCCACGTTTAGGATGCCACTAGGTACACTGACTGTTTGCTAGTATAATGGCTTAGTTAAAAAGAGTTTGAGTGTGCAATGCAGGCAGACGTGCTGCAAATATCTTTCCACTAGTGTGACTAGACAAAAGTCCAATAGCCACGTTTAGGATGCCACTAGGTACACTGACTGTTTGCTAGTATAATGGCTTAGTTAAAAAGAGTTTGAGTGTGCAATGCAGGCAGACGTGCTGCAAATATCTTTCCACTAGTGTGACTACACAAAAGTACAATGGCCACGTTTAGGATGCCACTAGGTACACTGACTGTTTGCTAGTAAAATGGCTTAGTTAAAAAGAGTTTGAGTGTGCAATGCAGGCAGACGTGCTGCAAATATCTTTCCACTAGTGTGACTAGACAAAAGTCCAATAGCCACGTTTAGGATGCCACTAGGTACACTGACTGTTTGCTAGTATAATGGCTTAGTTAAAAAGAGTTTGAGTGTGCAATGCAGTCAGACGTGCTACAAATATCTTTCCACTATTGTGACTACACAAAAGTACAATAGCCACGTTTAGGATGCCACTAGGTACACTGACTGTTTGCTAGTATAATGGCTTAGTTAAAAAGAGTTTGAGTGTGCAATGCAGGCAGACGTGCTGCAAATATCTTTCCACTAGTGTGACTACACAAAAGTACAATAGCCACGTTTAGGATGCCACTAGGTACACTGACTGTTTGCTAGTATAATGGCTTAGTTAAAAAGAGTTTGAGTGTGCAATGCAGGCAGACGTGCTGCAAATATCTTTCCACTAGTGTGACTACACAAAAGTACAATAGCCACGTTTAGGATGCCACTAGGTACACTGACTGTTTGCTAGTATAATGGCTTAGTTAAAAAGAGTTTGAGTGTGCAATGCAGTCAGACGTGCTACAAATATCTTTCCACTATTGTGACTACACAAAAGTACAATAGCCACGTTTAGGATGCCACTAGGTACACTGACTGTTTGCTAGTATAATGGCTTAGTTAAAAAGAGTTTGAGTGTGCAATGCAGGCAGACGTGCTGCAAATATCTTTCCACTACTGTGACTACACAAAAGTACAATAGCCACGTTTAGGATGCCACTAGGTACACTGACTGTTTGCTAGTATAATGGCTTAGTTAAAAAGAAATTGAGTGTGCAATGCAGGCAGACGTGCTGCAAATATCTTTCCACTAGTGTGACTAGACAAAAGTACAATAGCCACGTTTAGGATGCCACTAGGTACACTGACTGTTTGCTAGTATAATGGCTTAGTTAAAAAGAAATTGAGTGTGCAATGCAGGCAGACGTGCTGCAAATATCTTTCCACTAGTGTGACTACACAAAAGTACAATAGCCACGTTTAGGATGCCACTAGGTACACTGACTGTTTGCTAGTATAATGGCTTAGTTAAAAAGAGTTTGAGTGTGCAATGCAGGCAGACGTGCTGCAAATATCTTTCCACTAGTGTGACTACACAAAAGTACAATAGCCACGTTTAGGATGCCACTAGGTACACTGACTGTTTGCTAGTATAATGGCTTAGTTAAAAAGAGTTTGAGTGTGCAATGCAGTCAGACGTGCTACAAATATCTTTCCACTATTGTGACTACACAAAAGTACAATAGCCACGTTTAGGATGCCACTAGGTACACTGACTGTTTGCTAGTATAATGGCTTAGTTAAAAAGAGTTTGAGTGTGCAATGCAGGCAGACGTGCTGCAAATATCTTTCCACTACTGTGACTACACAAAAGTACAATAGCCACGTTTAGGATGCCACTAGGTACACTGACTGTTTGCTAGTATAATGGCTTAGTTAAAAAGAGTTTGAGTGTGCAATGCAGGCAGACGTGCTGCAAATATCTTTGCACTAGTGTGACTACACAAAAGTCCAATAGCCACGTTTAGGATGCCACTAGGTACACTGACTGTTTGCTAGTATAATGGCTTAGTTAAAAAGAGTTTGAGTGTGCAATGCAGGCAGAAGTGCTGCAAATATCTTTCCACTAGTGTGACTACACAAAAGTACAATAGCCACGTTTAGGATGCCACTAGGTACACTGACTGTTTGCTAGTATAATGGCTTAGTTAAAAAGAGTTTGAGTGTGCAATGCAGGCAGACGTGCTGCAAATGTCTTTCCACTAGTGTGACTACACAAAAGTACAATAGCCATGTTTAGGATGCCACTAGGTACACTGACTGTTTGCTAGTATAATGGCTTAGTTAAAAAGAGTTTGAGTGTGCAATGCAGGCAGACGTGCTGCAAATATCTTTCCACTAGTGTGACTACACAAAAGTACAATAGCCACGTTTAGGATGCCACTAGGTACACTGACTGTTTGCTAGTATCATGGCTTAGTTAAAAAGAGTTTGAGTGTGCAATGCAGGCAGACGTGCTGCAAATATCTTTCCACTAGTGTGACTAAACAAAAGTACAATAGCCACGTTTAGTATGCCACTAGGTACACTGACTGTTTGCTAGTATAATGGCTTAGTTAAAAAGAAATTGAGTGTGCAATGCAGGCAGACGTGCTGCAAATATCTTTCCACTAGTGTGACTACACAAAAGTACAATAGCCACGTTTAGGATGCCACTAGGTACACTGACTGTTTGCTAGTATCATGGCTTAGTTAAAAAGAGTTTGAGTGTGCAATGCAGGCAGACGTGCTGCAAATATCTTTCCACTAGTGTGACTAAACAAAAGTACAATAGCCACGTTTAGTATGCCACTAGGTACACTGACTGTTTGCTAGTATAATGGCTTAGTTAAAAAGAAATTGAGTGTGCAATGCAGGCAGACGTGCTGCAAATATCTTTCCACTAGTGTGACTAGACAAAAGTACAATAGCCACGTTTAGGATGCCACTAGGTACACTGACTGTTTGCTAGTATAATGGCTTAGTTAAAAAGAGTTTGAGTGTGCAATGCAGGCAGACGTGCTGCAAATATCTTTCCACTAGTGTGACTAGACAAAAGTCCAATAGCCACGTTTAGGATGCCACTAGGTACACTGACTGTTTGCTAGTATAATGGCTTAGTTAAAAAGAGTTTGAGTGTGCAATGCAGGCAGACGTGCTGCAAATATCTTTCCACTAGTGTGACTACACAAAAGTACAATGGCCACGTTTAGGATGCCACTAGGTACACTGACTGTTTGCTAGTAAAATGGCTTAGTTAAAAAGAGTTTGAGTGTGCAATGCAGGCAGACGTGCTGCAAATATCT